>NC_091227.1:12354809-12514119 GCF_040958095.1 Procambarus clarkii | reverse complement strand
TCGAAGCAGGGGGTACCACCGAACACAGGAGGTCAACACCCTAACTAAACAGGGGCAAGGGACACAAGGCAGACTTCCCCTACCAGGCCAAAACAAAAAGGAAAAGAAAACCCCCTGCAAGAGGATATCATACCCAGGAGGAACAGAGCCGGCCGCTGTAATAAGTGAAAACTAGCTGCACAGTACCCCGTGCCCCACCAGTGCAATAAACTACCACTTACCCCAATGTAAACCATGGCGAAAACCCCCCAAAACACTCGGGGCGGTCAATTGCCAAGCAGCAATAGACCAACAGAGGTAGACCCAAGGTGACTTGTGGAAGATATCCTCAAGCCCCAAGGGCAATACTTACACTTAGGGAAGGGAACCCTTCAGTGCATGCAGCCTGAGTACTTAGGAATATTACTCCCAGCTCGCACGCCACCATAAGAGCAGTACTGAACCAAGACACAGCACAACACAGTCTGGAGCTGGAGCCACACGATCGTGATGCCTCATATCAGCCAAAGACCTGCGGTAAGGATCCCTGGGTGCAGGGGTTCTGGGGCTCCCCGTTTCCCCTCCCGGGAGGGGGGACGTTGCGTAGACATGCGGCGCGGCTCGTGTGATGTCATGTTTGGTTTGCTCGTTTTCATTGGGGAGTTCTGGAGTGTTGACGTGGCGGTACTGACATGGGGAGCCATCTCCCTCCTGTTCTGCGTGCAAACTCCGTGGGACTGGAGTTCATGGTAAGGCTGGATATCCGACCATTGAGTTGGTGATGTGTGATATGCTTCGTATCCCGGTGGAGGCTCTCTACGGTATTGAGCTTGTTACTGCCCACCGGGGTGGTTGTTCAAGTTCGTGAGGGGAGGAGTACCGTGACTTTTCTTCATCGGTACGAAGGGCGTACGTTGTCGTAGCCAGATGCTGCCACTCTATTGGTGCCCTGACTTATGTCAGTGTCCACGGTGCGCCCCTGGAGATATCCCTGAAGATCTCTCCTTCGGCGCTACTTCGGGAGGTATGGTGCAGTAGTCGGTGTGCGAGTGAACATGCTTTCCTCGGGGAGATATGCTGGGCGGCGGACGAACATCCGTACGTTAAGTATGCGCCTGCTGTCGGATATCCCGTCTTCTGTCCGGCTACTAGGTTACTACGTCCGGGTGTTTTATGCCCGGCAGCCCCGTACTTGTTTTCGATGTGGCCAGCTGGGGCATCAGCTGGCCACATCGAAAACCACATGGCCGCATCAGCTGACCACAGGGACCTCAGAGCACCCTGCCGAGTGCTCTGAGGTCCCTGCTGCTCCTATCAACTTGTTCCGGGAGGAGGATTTCCTGCCGCTCCCTCAGGGCGTGGATTCCGGAGATGAGGAGGTGCGGGTCCCGTTCACTGCTGCTGCGGACCCCCCCCCCCCCCCCCGGTGGTTGCTGTTCCTCATCCGGGTGATGTGGTGCCGTCGGTTGGTCTACCTGCTCCCGCCACTGTTCTCCCTGTTCCCGAGGGCCTTCTTGGTGCACCATGTGCGGGTACCCCGTCTTCTCCCGCGTCTTCGGCAACTCCGCCTGACCCTATGTCCGTGCCTCAGGTCCCGGATGTGCTGGGTGCTGAGGTCGGTCCGGCGCTTCCTCCTGTCCCTGGCCTGGTACCCCATGTGGTTGAGGATGCTGCCGTTCTGCGTCGTGCTTCGGTTCAGCCGGCGTGGTGTTGCCCGTGTCTCCGAGTCTGCCTCCGGGTCTGACGATGTGCGGCCTGAGTCTAAGCGTACCCGGCGTTTTTCTCAAGTGTGGGGCCGATGTTGGTGAATTCGGCGATTGTGGATCTTCCGGCGGCGGTGGGGTGGCTCCGGGTGTATTGCCTACCACGGTGGTGGTGGAGGTGCATTTGCCTGAGGATGCTGGTACTGGTGTTCCAGCCTTCGCTTCCAGTATGGTGTCTGCGGCTCCTGCTTCGGGGGCGTTGCCTGCGACGGATGGCTCCCATTCCACGTGGGGGTTAGTTCCCCCTGCTGAGGTTCGTGGTGAGCGGGGGGGCCCTGGTAGTGGTGTTGAGAAAAGATGCTCACTCGGGGTTTTGAGACCCATTCCTCAGTCCCCGTTTTCTCGGCAGCAGTCTTGCCGCCTCTTCCGTCTCTGGCCGTCTCTTCCGTGTCTCCTGCGGTCTCAATGGAAGGGCTACCGTCTCGTCAACCGTCCCCTGTTCCTGTGCTTACGACGGCGAGGCAGTCTCAGCTACCCTCGTCCGCATCTTCAGTGTCGTCTGCTTCCTCGCAGGGCGTGGTTGGCGCTCCCCGGCCTCGTTATGTGACTTGCGTCAGTGACCTTAAGCGTTGGCCGTTGCCGCCTGATCTGGATGTTCCAGAGTTTATGATACCCCTTCGGTCGCGGGGGATCCGTAACCCTTCCGACCTTGAGGATTTAATTTGGGAGGCTTATAAGAAGTATCCTTACGATTTTTTCCCTGAAAAGTACGCTTCTACCTCTTGAGGACTGTGTTCCTCGCATATGAGTTCTTTGTATTTTGTGTATCCTTTTGTGTGCGTGGCTGTGGGGTGCGGGTAGGGTGTGTGTGTGTGTGGGTGGGGTGGGTTATGCTTCCCGGTTCCTGCGTGCTCCGGTTTGTGTTGTGGGTTTCTTTGTATGGCTTGTTTGTGGGTGTGCGGTTCCTGTGCGTTTGTGTGTCCAGTTGTGGATGTCGTGTGCGCTTGTTTATGTCATATTGCATGCCCTTCAGGCTGTTGGCGTGTTTCGGCCAAGGTTTATGCTCCTTGTTATGTTTTGCCTCCAGTTTGTTTGGGAGGTCTGTTTTTTTTTTATTGTTTTTATCTTTATTATTGTATGTTTATGGTTTTGTGTTGGTGCATCTCCATCTGTGTTTGGGGTGTTGGTAGGCTTGTTATGTGTGCGTTTTGTTTTGGTGTTTCCCCTATGCTTATCTTACCTTGTGTTTTCTTTTTTTTGTGTTTTGTGTATGCGCTTTTGTGTGTTTTGTGATCAGCCCTTCCGGCTGGTCTTCTCTTGATTTGTTCCTTTGTCCGTGTACATATGTGTGCTTTGTGCTTGTGTTCTATGATATGTTTGTCTATGCTTTTATTGTAACTTATACGCATGCTTGCATGTAAAAATAAAAAAAAAATAAAAAAAATTGGAGGAGTTCTGTCCACTCATTTGTCTATTTTTGTCGTTTTAACCAGAAAAGGGGGTTTGTTTTGGGGCGCTTACCATTCTGGGTGCCTGTCCCGGTCGATGACAGATATAGAATGCCCCAAAATCACATGTGCATTTCTATAGGCCATTGGTCCTCGTGCCTCTCTGAGGGGGCCAGGTTCTGGCTCATTGTCCCCGGTAGGCCTAGAACTCCACCCACATCGACTGATGCCAAAGTTAGGCATATTCATATCAGCCTGAATAGCTCCAAGGAGCTGTAGGGGCTCCGCCCAGAAAAGATGTAAATAATCACTTCCACTGCGAGATCGCCGTTTGCACATTCCCACCCACCACCAGATGGCAGCAGGGAGGTGCAAACAGCTTGGGCACATCATCCGTTGCAGCGGTAGCAGACCATAACTTAGCTGCTGTGGATTATGAGGTCTCACAACAAGGACCCAAAACCTTCACATAACTGCCGAACAAAAAACATCTTGCGCCACACAGATTCGATGACCCTCGGCCTATCTAATGCTCACTTAGTGATTCACTGCAACAAGCCTCATTGATAACTCAGGCACTAGGATATGGAACTGCCATGTACCAATGTAACTAGGCAAAGTTGGCATATGCACTGCAACAGTGGTCGCCTTGAAAATTCAAAAAAGCAGAAAAACATGAAACTCAGAAGCGACTTCTTTCCAGTAAAGTGCAAGAGTATGGAGAAAAAACTCATGCCCGGCAAACGGAAAGGAAGCCCAGACCTCATACCACAACCAAGATTGAGAAGGGTACTCATACACAATAGAGCTGTGTGGTCCTGGTCCCAGATAAAGAACCGAAACAAGTTCGGCCGCACCAAATCCGAACCTGCATAAAGGAGGCGAGTCCAGGCCACTAACAGGGACCCGGAAATGTACGCCCAGCAGAAAAGTCGAGCTCATACTGCGCCGGTGTATGAATAAGTGTTCCTGTGGAACAATAAATACTCAGCGAGACACTAGAAGCGAATGGAGGGTATATAAACACAACGTACACGATACTGAGGGGAATAGATGACAACGATAGCCTCTTCAGATTGAGAGAATGCAGGACAAGAGGACACAAGAGGTAGGTGTAGCATAAAGAGCTAAACCTCACTCCCCCATACACTAATAAGTATTAATAGGTAAGTACCAGATACCACAGAGGGTAAAAGGGCAACCAAAAATCTTTCTGAGAAGTCTCTGGAGCCTGTGGATGCTGAAAACTGATAACTCAAAAACACTGCTAAGAAACAAAGGATGAGGATAGAAAGTCCAGCTACCTACAACAGTGACTCGGACAGTGCAATGCCCAGCTCCACTGGAGCGTGTAGGTCTATGGCCCATATAGCCACTTTGGGGCCCGAAACTATGGTGAAGGCAGAGAAGCCTTCTTCAACAGTTGATGAAAAAACACCAGAAGAGGAAGGAGTAACTTGGCACAAGTCTCATAATCAACTGCTTCACTTCCTCCTCACAGAACAGCAGGGATTCAACTACCAAGGTCCACAAGAGGGCGCCAAAGACAACTGGGACGTCGATCCCATAATACAGCCACCACTTAGTAAGCGCTCATCACGAAAGTGATTCAGCTACAACAGAAGTCCAACAGTGGCAAACAATGCAGAATGACGGTGACAGCAAGAATGACAGGAGCACCGAATCACATTGTAGGAAACTCACACAGTGGTGTCAGGCCGGTGGCCAGCAAAGCCATGCTAGACTGCCATGACCTAGAGCTAGACATGCTAGGGCCTTTGAAGGGCAAATCAGCATCATAATTGTCAACAGACAAGCAAGTAGGCCACGTGAAGGGAACATATCTTGATGAAGCAGACACAAAATCCCGACCTATAATATCCACTTGGTTTCAGATCCACCAGGGATCTCAATGAAGAACAGTCACACATGTGACTGAGCTCGCCCTCTGCCCCAGCATCAGGAAGACAGCTAAAAGAAGAGCAGGATGCAAGATTTACACTAGCACACACCTTAAAAAACAAAACAAAAATTCTCCATTAACAGGGCCCGCTGAGGAATAAAACCCCATGCAGTGCCTGGAAGTGGAAGGCCTGAAGAGAAAGCAAAACGAATCCCATAGAGAAGACAACCTTGATGGGGCAGAGGGAATGCAAGCCGGCTACCAGGTAAGATAACCCTAGCTACAGAAGGTGGAACGAATTGACACCAAAGCAAATAGAAAGAGGGAGGCACTGAAATATGCCAGAGCCCAAAATCTGATTGGTGATGGGCGAATGAATATATGCTGTGATCTTGGCTTGGAAACGATTGCTTGCATCACTTTCGTCAATTCAACAAAATATCTCCAAGATGTTGTTTGCTTTGGAGAATTCTGACTTTGATATAATTTTTGCTTGGGTTCTGGTGATCTATCCCCAGACGTCCTTCACCAGATCAGAACAGACCAGATTCTGGTTCAGACTTTCGGTTGGTGTTCATAGGTCACAGAATCCTGGTTGGTTCCCGAAGGCTTGGTTGCTTCCATGTTGCAACATTGGGGAGCGACTGAGAGGATCCTTCCAGAAATTACACTCAAATTAAATTAATTTTTTACATTAAAATGATCATATAATGTATATTGCATTTTGTGACAACTAAAACGCAGTCAGTAAGCTTAGAAGGAGCTCAGAGTCTTGGCCGTCAGTAGCATTATTTACAACGAAGCACCTATATATTTGGTACATTTACAGTGATCTCTAGTGACAGCCTACACTAAAGCTTGTTTGGTTCAAACATTTTAATTTGATAAGAGATACTAATAAATAGTTTGTGAAAAGCTGTTAAACTGTTTGTGGAGTGTGATGGATGTCATGGGTGCCTGGTGGTCTGTGCAGGGTCTTCCAATCCACAGGTGCTGGGCACAACTGACAGTCTAAGGCTATCGTGGCTATTGGCTAGCTTAGGCTGTCTTTGCAAGCATTCCAAACCACACTAACACATGACATTGTTCACAGCAACAGACGCCTGCTGCTCCTCAGACATGTGGACATAGAAAAACTTTTAATTGCTACAAACGAATTAAGACGTTGGCAATTTCCCTGAAGCGAGCAGACCTGGATTATGAGGACTGCTAGTTGCCCATGGAAATCAAGTACATTGCAAGCTGCACCATACTCCATGAACTGTCAATAGTCAAGAGCCTCCCGCTAACTGGCAATCACCCCGATGTTGCTAGCTGCCATGGGATTTGATTATTAGCTTTCACGGGATCTGGGAGCTCCAATGACTGAGTGCCGGGTCTGGACCCCACAAGGCGCCCCAGACTCTGGGAGCCTTGTGGCGCCTGACTCAGGCCCTGGGCATTGCTACTTGTCCCTGGCTCCAGCTGCTAGATATTTGCCCCGGGCACCGCAAGGCTGATGCAGGAGAATAGGCCATATGTGAAGAAAATATATATACGTGCATTTTTTACATAAATTAGGCGAGACGTGAGTACCTGGCAGCCATGACGGCAGTCACGGCGGTGTGGAACTGTCTGCTCAGGGCAGCCGGTGGAGGGAACACGACATGGTCAGTGAGGGATCCAACGCCACCCTCCCCCACCCTATTAAGCCAAAATGTTAAATCTGGTCCCCTTTAGTAGGCATCATGCAACAACAATCCATATTTTCAGTATATCAGGTGACAAGGAGGAGTAGGAAGGTTATGGGTGTTGGAGCTAGCGCCCCCCCGTTGCTCTCTTCGGGAAGGGGTCCAACACTGCAACCAGGGACTCACCTGCTCTTGAATCTAAGGCGACGCTCCGTTAGGTCCTCACGTATCATGTCCATGCTTGCAAGAGAGACACTAAGTTGCAACAGTAAAGAGCTCTATATGAAAGATGCTGCATCTCAGGTTTAAATCTATCAGAAGCTGATTTCCATAATACAACTTTGGGGGATGTGTGCTGTATGTATAATGGAGATCAATAAAACAGAATATGATACACTAGGGAAATGTTAAGCTATTGTAATCAATTAACCAATATAACCTATAAGCGTTAGTAACGTGATCATTAATGCTCAAACATTAGTTGGTTGGGTGTTGGGTGTGTACATGGTGAAGGCTGCGAGGGGAAGCTACAACATGGGCGATCCCCCCCCCCCCCCCCCCTTCCCCTCCCATCCCCTCACTCCACCCCTCCCGACCCCTCACTCCACCCCTCCCGACCCCTCACTCCACCCATCACGTTACCTACCTGAAAGGCGACTTGCCTCGCTTTTTCCTCTCTGCTGGTTCTGGCGTCGCCTCCTGTGTCTCGCGAGTCACCTCAGTGGACAAGGTAACTGGAAAATACACGCAATGAAAATAATAATAATAATAATAATAATAATAATAATAATAATAATAATAATAATAATAATGCACAAAGAAATCACATTAACGTGATGCATCAATCCCCAAATCCTACCCGGCTGCTACCCGACATTCTGTTACATGATAAAGTTACTCTCCTCCCCCTTATAACGGACCACTATCATGAATGACCAGTTCTGCAGTAAAAGCCATTACTCTTGTGGTCATTATTCTTCAACACATATTACCAACTTTTCTCAGAATGAAGTGTCAGATCACGTGACCACAAAATGTTGGAACGATTATAATGAAATAGGAAAATAGTGTGAGCGCTGTCGTGCCGTCAGAGGCCGCCTCAGTCAGCAAGCGTGGCGCCACCTGGAGACTTTAGATTTTATTAGACTTTTCCTCCTTGGTGGCCCCAGCTTCCGTCCAGACGTTTAATGAAACAGAAGTACTAAGATTAATTTATATTTTTCACTGTTGTTGCTCTTACATTCTTAGAATATTTACAGTGATACAAACACAGCTCTTTATTTTCCAATCCTCTGACACAAAACTGTAACTACTGTCCTATGCTCCCTTTCAAATTCTTCACACACTTCCTTTCTGTGAACAGCGCTTAATGATTTCTGCTTTGCAGCATCAACACCCGCAGCTCTTCCAGTTCAGTTTCTTCACTGATATATTCACCTCTTCCACAGGAGTCATGTGACCTTACACTCTTCTCATACCACAAACTTCAACAATGAACAAATTCACGAGGGCCGTGATGAGGGTTCGAACCTACGTCTGAGAGGATCCCAGACGCACCTTAATCGACTGTGCCACGACATGGTAAAAGAATTGCAACCGAGAGTTCTACTGCCCTCACACGGATCTTGCAGTCTCTCCAAGACACAAACCAGGGTATTATACAATTCCCCCCCCCCCCATGCACCCGGGCGAGGTCAACAAGCTGTTCTACTTCTTCGCCCTTACTTCATTACACACACAAATCATAATAGCGTGATGCATCAAATGAACCCGGCCCTCATCACGGCCCATGTGGATTTGTTCATTTGATGCATCACGCTATTGTGATTTCTGTGTGTAACTTCAACATGTCCTTACATTAGCATCTAGTCCATCAGTGGCAATCATTTGACTTTCAAAGTAATTTCTCCATCTACTACTAACCATTCCTCAGTATATAATTTCTCCTGTCACTGATGCTGCACTTCCCTAATTCTTCAAAAATCACGTGAAACACATAAGTGTACAATGCTTGAAAGTTGTGTAAATGTATACAAGTAGTTATATACATTAATACATCACTTACCAGGGTCTTGAGAGGGCTTGTCCGCTGAAGTGCCTTTCCTGGCCATGCCCTCATCAGCCTCCACACCTTCCTCATTACTATAGTGAAGCTCTGTTGGTCATCAATACATTATAACCTTAAAATAAATTATATAAATAAATAAATAAATAAATAAATAATTACTAATATATTTACTTATTTATTCATATACAAGAAGGTACATTGGGTTTATCAGAGTACAGAGATTTGAAGTTTTATATTCTTGTAAAGCCACTAGCACGCATAGTGTTT
Organism: Procambarus clarkii; assembly: GCF_040958095.1. NCBI lineage: Eukaryota > Metazoa > Arthropoda > Malacostraca > Decapoda > Cambaridae > Procambarus > Procambarus clarkii. The sequence goes on along the minus strand of NC_091227.1, from coordinate 12,505,081 downwards.
CGGGCATGACTAAAAATTACGGACTAATTGTTTAGTAACTTTCAGTAAATTATTAATAGACGAATTAAATGCAATTTTGGTAAGAGAATTACTAGAAACGTATCCTCATAGTGACCTGACATGTATTGGTCAATAAACCTTCACCAGTATTCACTCTTATGTTTCAAGTAATTTCTTGTGTCATATATGAATGATTTCTCAAGTTAATGTCATATTATCTTGTATAAGTCAGGTAGACTTAAATGATCATACATTAGATGGCAGGAAGAATAGTATAGGGTTAAACTCATTTTAGAAATGGTGCATAGATGTGTTGTAGAATGTACGTGAATATCAAGAAAAGATGTGTCTTCAGAACAGGTCTTTGCTATCCAGGAAAAAAGTTTAGACAAGCGCACCTTTGATGTCTGAGAGGGAGAAGCCCGTGTCGACGAGGGAGCTCTGGAAGGCCATGGAAGGCTGAACCTCCCCGTGCTGGATCCTGTGCTGACGGTTCCTCACTTCCTGCCAGCGAGCCGCCTTTTCTTCCTCACTATCCAAGAGATTTTTGCATTAATAGCAAGCGTGAAATAAATAAGTCATCTGAAACTGCCAGAATTGATGAAATATCCAATGATGAAACAGTAAAAATCATTCCTGTGCTTGAGTGAGATCACAGACCACCAAGACAATGCTTCTTACACATCTAAGTGAAGCTTTCTGTAACGTGGCACAAAGACAACTTATGAGGTCTCTCAGTACATCACCGTACGCTGTCTACCTCTTCCTGGCCATAATCTCTAGCCTTCAAACAGTGCACACTTGCAATATTCTATTTAACTATAATTAATATTATTGTTGGTAAAAACCCACACTTGTGTATTTGTGAAATTTATGTAAGGAATTTACAACAAGTCTTTTGCACTCTTCTGAATCCTTTGTCAAGGTCTGAGTGTGTAATTAGGACCGTCTAATCACTATAGACTTTTGCACAACGTTTAATCATTTGATTAGACGTTGAGATGTAAGTCGCGTCCTAGTCACACACTCAGACCTTGATAAAGCACTCAGGGGAGTGCAAACGACTTCGTATAAATTCCTTACAAAAATTTCACAAATACAAAAGTGTGGGTTTGTATCCTATGTTATTTGATCTCTTTTACTGCATTCAAACTGACAGTAATTATGAACCTAATTTATTGTCACATATATATACATATAATATGCAACATATTGATCATTACATACTGATCAAGCAAACTGCTCAGTTTAAGGTCACGACATTCTATCTGTATTTGAGCAGGAGATCAGATGACTTAGCAAACTCCTTGATGACATCACTAAGCAACTGGCAGCCCCAAATGCAAAACTTACCTTCATTATCCAAACAAAAGAATGACAAGGGAAGGGAATTTTCAGGGGAAAGCACCAAGGCATTACGACTATATAGCACTGGGAAGGGGTCAGGATAAGGTTTTGGGATGGGACCGGGGGAAAGGAATGGTGCCCAGCCACTTGGACGGTCGGGGATTGAACGCCGACCTGCATGAAGCGAGACCGTCGCTCTACCGTCCAGCCCAAGTGGTTGGACGAAAGAATGACAAGTTAAAGAGAAGTAGAGGTACATCACTATTATCCAAACGACTTTACACGTATTAGGTAATTTGAGATCAAAATTACTTTAGTAAATATATTTCTGATTAATTTAAAATCAAATCCTGTACTTGAAATTACCTGTAACAATTATAGCTATTTATTGATTTTCGAGAACCAATAAATAACCAATGGCCATGTTTCACCTTTATGAAGGAGTCTAAATCCACTTACTTGATTTGGAGAAACGTTCACTTACTCTATAAAGACCTGGTCGCACACCACTGGCAAGGAGACTCGTAGGAACTCCCAGTTGGCTTTCTCGCACTGCTCGAACATCTTGGAGGCGATCTTAAGGCAGGGAGGAGTCTCGGAGCCCGCTGGGATGCGAGTCACGTCGATAGTCGAGTCTGGCAAGTCCTCGTTGTTCTCGAAAATAGGCTGGTCCTTTGTGTACCAGTAGGTAACCGGACGCTCCATGTTCCTGAAACACCATACAAACGGATAATTAAATTGTGGAAATATGTTGAATGAATAACTTATACTATATTACATAAAGCAATACATCATTTAACAAACCTAAAAGTTTCTATATTATCTCCCATAGTGCCTAAAAGTTAGGCGTATACTCACACACAGAATGGTTCATATCCCTCCTGGAGACCATAAGTTGTGAAGAACTTGAGATGATTTATGTCTTGACCAAAGACTAAGTGAGCCTTCTGGCCGACGCCTAGAGTGCAGGCAGGGACGAAGGCGTCTCCCTGGACGTCGCTGAAGGCCGTCTCTGACCCGCTCGCGTCCATCATCAGCTCCCCGTTGAGCGAGAAGCCTACGGAACATACCCAAGGTTACTTACTTACTTACCAAGGCTTACTCACTCCCCTAACCACCATCTTTTTACTTTTCATCTCTCCATTACTTTTAATGAGAAGCGATTTATATATGAATCACATTTTCTTAGTATTTTTCTTAACAAGAATAAATAAATATATGAGATTAAGAGTGAGGACGCTATCTATCCAGTTCGTTTGTGTGTAATAGTGAGTGCTCTACAGTCTGTTATTATATGCCTTAAACTATTATCTTACATTTGCTAATAAGCAACATGAAAATGTCTCTCCCAGTAATGCCAACTATCTTTCATAGTGCCATCTCCCATATGACAACTATCTCATAGTGCCATCTCCCATAGTGTCAATATCTCTCATAGTGCCAACTATCTCCCATAGTGCCAACTATCTCCCATAGTGCATAGTGCCAACCATCTCTCAGTGCCAACAACTCTAATAGTACCAACTCTCTTGGTGCCAACTGTCATAGTGCCATATCCCATAGTGACAACTATCTGTCATAGTGCCGACCATCTCCCATCTTGAGGTTATCTTGAGATGATTTCGGGGCTTTAGTGTCCCCGCGGCCCGGTCCTCGACCAGGCCTCCACCCCCAGGAAGCAGCCCGTGACAGCTGACTAACTCCCAGGTACCTATTTACTGCTAGGTAACAGGGGCATTCAGGGTGAAAGAAAATTTGCCCATTTATTTCTGCCTCGTGCGGGAATCGAACCCGCGCCACAGAATTACGAGTCCTGCGCGCTATCCACCAGGCTACGAGGCCACGCCCCATAGTACCAATCACATTTCAGTTCCATCTAATATAGTACCAACTATCCCCCGTAGTGCCAACCATCTCTCATAGTGCCAACTATTTCCCATAGTGTCAACCATTTCTCATAGTGCCAACTATCTCCCATAGTGCCAACTATCTCCAACAGTGCCAACTATCTCCAACAGTGCCAACTATCTGTCATAGTGCCAACTATCTCCAACAGTGCCAACTACACCCCTTTAATGCTACCTACCACATTTACTTCGATAGTTGTAAGTGCCAACTCTTCATATCACTACAATAACCTTGCGGTGCCTATCCTCATGATTAATCTCCGTAGGCTCACAAACTGTACATATGTCCACATTTGTTTCTTCTCCAAATTTTTTATTCACTTATTTTTGAAAAGTATAAATTTAAAAAATAAAATTAGTATATTTAATGTTAACTTTCCATAGCCACCTAGGCTACACAACAGCCACATACAGGGACAATATGCCTGGGGGAGAGTGGGTATCATACACACACACACACACACACTGACACTGTTACGACCCTGGGTTCCTCAAATGGAAACCAGAGGTCAAATTGAGCTAAATAAACTACTTTATATTAGTGGGACGCATGGCGAGGTGTCTGTGTTTGTATCTTCCCTGCCAGACGTAAGACGATTCTTGTTTCTCAAAGAGCATTTAAAGACTGAGCTTGGGGTTGATTATTAAGTAATAAAATAGGCATCAACTATGTTTACAAATAATTAGAAAGTATTAGTAAAGTAGATCTGAGTAAACTTGGATATAGGGCTGCTGTACAATTAATTGAGTAGTCTGCCGGCAGCGAGTCAGCTGAGGAAGGAGACTGGAGACGGTCTCCCTTCTCTGGCTGGCGTTCGAGGTGTAAACATCTATACTGTGTGGCTCTGCACCTCTCTCCCCTTCCTCCTACTACTCACCCTTACCTATTTCTGTGTCTAGTTTACTAAGATAAGTATTGTGTATTTAATTGTGCCTACTCTGAGATTGTAAGATTGGTGTAGACCTGGGGTAGTATTTTCCAGTGTTTGGGTACCCCTTAGTGTTGTGTTGTGCTAGGGTACCACTTGGGCTCACTACCCTAAGCTGCCTCAAGCTTCAAGTTCTTCACTAGTAAACTTTACCCTAGCTTGTGCTCAGTGTAAAACCTTGCATCCTGCTTATGTGGACCAAGGCTTTTAACGTAAGATAGTGTGGTAAAGTTATTATTGTTATTTGTGTGAATGTATATGGGGGGTTGTTAAGGGGTTAATAAATAAGTAAGTTAAAGGAGTATCCATTCTTCCTGTGTAGGAGATCTGTGATCTACCTCTAGACTGACATTGTTTTGTAGCCAATTATTAATCACTGTTTATATTTTTTATTGGGGGCCGGGCCTTACTGCTCTCCACTATTAGAGATACACCTTTATTCTACCTGCTGCCCCTTCACCACATTAACACTAGATCCCCCATAGTACAACCCACTATTTGTAACACACACACACACACACACTATGGACTTGACATCTGTGAGTGACTCATGAGACTCAATGTAAGTACAACAAATTCATTAATAACAAAAATCAAACATTTACATGCAACGAGAAAACAAAAATGCAGTTCCAAAATACAGTAGACGGCAGACATACACGGTTATACATATCAATACATACGGCAGTATAAATGCACTCTTATGCACTCTTCTCTCCGAGGAAGAGTACCAGCAGCAGGGCTGTAAGACTGACCTTTATCCGCACTTTGTACATTAGAAAATAGAAAGACAGCATAATTTGTCATAAATTTCTGTGTCGACTGAAGTTATAATTGTTGGAACAAACATGCTTAAAGAAAACACTAATGCGAAGCAGGAAGCCCTAGTTTTGTGAAGCCCTTGATGAACGCCTGGAGGCCTTAGTGGCCTGCAGGCGGTGTGTGCGTAGCAGTAATACATCAGTAACTCAAAAAGTATAAAATTGGCTGCGTACATCGGGTGGAGGAAGCCACCGGCTCCACACCTGCTTCCTCCCGTCGTACACGGGTAACCACAGTAGCTCCACATATAGTGCTGCTGTCTTGAGTGCAAGCATGACATATCTAAAATGACTGCAATGCAAACGGTCATACGAAGATAACTAGAACAGCCACACGCATGGGACGGGAAGATGCAACAGACGAGCCAGGACGCTTTGCCCGACCTCGACGGGCCAGAAACATACAAGCATCAACATGATCTACGTTATAAGCTAGTCAGGTACCGCTCATATTCTGCCAGAAATTCCGGCTAAATGTCTAATGCTACAACTAACGTGAGCTAGCCACCACACCCGCTACTTCACCACTCACGACAGTCAGCAAGGATTAGACATCAATCACTCACTGATGGTTCTGTCGAATATATCAAGGCACACGCCTACCACGTCTCCGACCTGCCACTTGTGGCCGTAGCTGTCCAAACCGCCCGAATGACACTTTTCTTCCTGTATCACATACAAACTATTAGCAACATTGCAACAGGGACACTTATTTTTGCAACGAGACATTATTTAGGGTAAAAATCAGACAGTAGTAAAGTGCAGCAGACACGTCAAAGTGGCACTGCACCACCTTAAGATTTTTGGTGAGGGAGTATAATTGTTATGGTTAGTTTCCATGTGGAGTTTGTGCTGCAGTTTACTACATGCCAAGAACACGGTGTAGAACACAGCGCTGGGTTAGGGGTAGGAACTTATGTGGCTGCAGAGCGGCTGATGCACATCTGTGAAGAATAGAGACCTTGAATGTTAGTGAAAGACTCCACAGAGATAGCACACTCACGGTACCACAGAGATAGCACACTCACGGTACCACAGAGATAGCACACTCACGGTACCACAGAGATAGCACACTCACGGTACCACAGAGATAGCACACTCACGGTACCCCTCAAGCCTCATCCCGCCCCATCACACGTCTCTGTTTGGATTTTTTTTGTGTGTGTGTGAAAATGTTTCATTTATGTAAACAAGCGTGATAAGTTATGTTGGAATGTGTTTTGTGGGCGTGTGTGGTGCGACGGGAGACCCGAGCGGAGAGGCAGGCCAGCCAGGTACACCAACACACTTACTGATGGTCTTGTCATGCAGGTCCATCATTACCCCCACAACGTCGCCCGGCTGGGCACGTCGTCCGTACGCCTCCGTCCCGCCCATATGGTGCTTCATGTGCTTTAAAGATACAGGCCAAGTTACTGCTTCATACTTACAGCCCAGGAGGCACCGCTTCACTCTCACACCCACTTCTACATTCATTATACATTTCAAACCTGACTTGTTTATACCAAGTAGTCACAATAGCATCAAGTCAACAGAGTTGCTGCAATTTTCATCTTCAATATATATATGGCATGTGCCCCATATGTTGAGCGTGGCGCAGGACTGTGATCTGTGCCATGTGTTTACCACACCACAACATACTTGTTCTTACTACAATTGTTATAACTCATATTCAGACTAGACATTTAGAGCACTGTATTAGACCAGTCATTATATTCAACGATATTATGCTTCATATTATTTACTATCGAATATTTAGAAAACTGCATGACTTATTTGAAGGTGAATTTTGCTAACATCTATGGGAGTGTGAGACTGTTTACTTGCAGCAGTAAATGCTTTCACAGAGAGAGAGAGTGAGAGAGAGTGAGAGAGAGAGAGAGAGAGAGAGAGAGAGAGAGAGAGAGAGAGAGAGAGAGAGAGAGAGAGAGAGAGAGAGAGAGAGAGAGAGAGAGAGAGAGAGAGAGAGAAAGAGAGAGAAAGAGAGAGTAAGAGAGAGAGAGAGAAAGAGAGAGAGTGTGTGTGTTCCTGAGCACTGTGTCACAGTCGTCACAGTTCCTGAGCACTGTGTCAGTCATCATACAGTTCCTGAGCACTGTGTCACAGTCGTCACAGTTCCTGAGCACTGTGTCAGTCATCATACAGTTCCTGAGCACTGTGTCACAGTCGTCACAGTTCCTGAGCACTGTGTCAGTCATCATACAGTTCCTGAGCACTGTGTCACAGTTCCTGAGCACTGTGTCACAGTTCCTGAGTACTGTGTCACAGTTCCTGAGCACTGTGTCACAGTCGTCACAGTTCCTAAGCACTGTGTCACAGTCATCACACACAATTAACAAATCATGAAACTTGTCACGTCTAGGTGTCCCAAGCTGATAAAGGTTCAATGTGAAAACATTTCTATATTATTGACAATCACTTGCAATTTTTCACTGAACTGACGGAAAATTACGTACAACAGTAATTAGCATTTATCTGAGTGCAATTACAATTAAATTTCAGCATGACCAAAACAATTATGAACTTCTCCAGCAATTGTGTCGGTCTACTGATTGTTGCTTTATTTACTCAGGAATCTACTTGTCTCATATTATTTGGCATAATAAAATTACCATAAATAACGTTCAAATAAATGAACAGCATTTAAATTTGTTTAATTTATTATTTACATAGTGAACGATAGGATGTGACAAGAGCGACCAGTGAGCTCTCCCAAAGAAGCGGGAGAAGCTCACCCGTTCTTCATACTTACACGGAACCCGTCGAAGGCCCAAGACTTGTCGTCGCAGCCCAGCTCCGTCCCGGGCGGACTGCTCGTCTCTATCCAGCCCACGCGCATGGGTCCAGAGGTAAGAACTTCCATCTCAAAGTACCATTTGCCAGAAGTGACGGCGTTGGTGTTCTCCAGACGGTAGGTGCGGTGGGCCGTGCCTCGCTTGATGCTCTGTATGGCTGCGGCCGCCGCTGTCACCAACACAACTCCATGTTAGTGTCCTCAACACTGTGGTCCATGTTAGTGCCCTCAACACTGTGGTCCATGTTAGTGCCCTCAACACTGTGGTCCATGTTAGTGTCCTCAACACTGTGGTCCATGTTAGTGTCCTCAACACTGTGGTCCATGTTAGTGCCCTCAACACTGTGGTCCATGTTAGTGTCCTCAACACTGTGGTCCATGTTAGTGCCCTCAACACTGTGGTCCATGTTAGTGTCCTCAACACTGTGGTCCATGTTAGTGCCCTCAACACTGTGGTCCATGTTAGTGCCCTCAACACTGGTCCATGTTAGTGCCCTCAACACTGTGGTCCATGTTAGTGCCCTCACCACTGTGGTCCATGTTAGTGTCCTCAACACTGTGGTCCATGTTAGTGTCCTCAACACTGTGGTCCATGTTAGTGCCCTCACCACTGTGGTCCATGTTAGTGCCCTCAACACTGTGTGGTCCATGTTAGTGTCCTCACCACTGTGGTCCATGTTAGTGTCCTCAACACTGTGGTCCATGTTATGTCCTCACCACTGTGGTCCATGTTAGTGTCCTCAACACTGTGGTCCATGTTAGTGTCCTCAACACTGTGGTCCATGTTAGTGTCCTCAACACTGTGGTCCATGTTAGTGTCCTCAACACTGTGGTCCATGTTAGTGTCCTCACCACTGTGGTCCATGTTAGTGTCCTCAACACTGTGGTCCATGTTAGTGTCCTCAACACTGTGGTCCATGTTAGTGTCCTCACCACTGTGGTCCATGTTAGTGTCCTCAACACTGTGGTCCATGTTAGTGTCCTCACCACTGTGGTCCATGTTAGTGTCCTCAACACTGTGTGGTCCATGTTAGTGTCCTCAACACTGTGGTCCATGTTAGTGTCCTCTACACTGTGGTCCATGTTAGTGTCCTCACCACTGTGGTCGATGTTAGTGTCCTCAACACTGTGTGGTCCATGTTAGTGCCCTCAACACTGTGGTCCATGTTAGTGTCCTCAACACTGTGTGGTCCATGTTAGTGCCCTCAACACTGTGGTCCATGTTAGTGTCCTCAACACTGTGTGGTCCATGTTAGTGTCCTCAACACTGTGTGGTCCATGTTAGTGCCCTCAACACTGTGGTCCATGTTAGTGTCCTCAACACTGTGTGGTCCATGTTAGTGTCCTCACCACTGTGGTCCATGTTAGTGTCCTCACCACTGTGGTCCATGTTAGTGTCCTCACCACTGTGGTCCATGTTAGTGTCCTCACCACTGTGGTCCATGTTAGTGTCCTCACCACTGTGGTCCATGTTAGTGTCCTCACCACTGTGGTCCATGTTAGTGTCCTCAACACTGTGGTCCATGTTAGTGCCCTCAACACTGTGGTCCATGTTAGTGTCCTCAACACTGTGGTCCATGTTAGTGTCCTCACCACTGTGGTCCATGTTAGTGTCCTCAACACTGTGGTCCATGTTAGTGTCCTCACCACTGTGGTCCAAGTTAATCCCATCAAAATAGGTAAAATGTTGCATTCAATGCAACTTATCTTTCCGGTGGGACCTTCAGTAGGTCTCTGGTCTGTATCAATAACCTGGTCAGGATAAATCACAAGATTTCTGGAGAAAGCGTCTCCAAGTTGTGTTGCCCCCCCCCCGCCCCCCTTATTGTGGAAGAACAGAGCAACTTTGAAGAAGTGTGTGGATATAGTAGAACTGATGTTACGTGATGAAGTGTTTACAGGCAACCCGTTCTCGCACTTGCTTACTCTCAATATTGGCTTATTTAATAAGTGCATATGTGACATACTAATTGATTGTGAATATTTTAGTTTACCTTGAAAAGCTTCATAGAAAACACCGACCTCACCTAACCTTCTTAGTATGTTAAGATTAGTATCTTATTGCTTCTTAATTACAATTATTACTTAACCTATACCGTTGATAGGTTAAGTAATAATTGTAAATAAGAAGCAATAAGATGCTTATCTTAACATACTAAGAAGGTTAGGTGAGGTCGGTGTTCTCTATGAAGCTTTTCAAGGTAAACTAAAATATTCACAATCAATTAGTATGTCACATATGCACTTATTAAATACGCCAATATTGACAGTAAGCAAGTGCGAGAACGGGTTGCAACAGGAGTAACAGACTTGTATCGGCGTTAATCAGTGGAATCTTAAGTGTAAAGTCAAGTCTTTTTAAGTGTTTAGTTTAACTCTATACATATACGTGTGTCACGTGAAGAGATAAGTGGATATCTTAAATATATGAGATATGAAATATAATATATATCTCATAAATATATGAGATATAAGCAAACTAATTATTATATTAAATGACATTTGAACAGGTAGGTTTTATTAAAAGTTCATTAGCATGTAAAAAAGAGTGTAGCAAAGTTTGTAAACTATATGAGTGTAGAAGTAAATCTAAACAGATGCATCTCGAGATATGCTGCTCGTACTCTTCTTCTTCTTGAGGTTATCTTGAGATGATTTCGGGGCTTTCAGTGTCCCCGCGGCCCGGTCCTCGACCAGGCCTCCACCCCCAGGAAGCAGCCCGTGACAGCTGACTAACACCCAGGTACCTATTTACTGCTAGGTAACAGGGGCATAGGGTGAAAGAAACTCTGCCCATTGTTTCTCGCCGGCGCCCGGGATCGAACCCGGGACCACAGGATCACAGTCCAGCGTGCTGTCCGCTCGGCCGACCGGCTCCCTCTTGCACAGTTTCTCAACACTACTTTGAATGTATTACTCGAATAAATTTTCTTAATTATAATAATTCCAAAATTATAATATGACTGAATTTTTGCTCAACCATTTTCATCATCCGCACGGCGATAATCACTCCCCATACTGATACGTTACAAAGAAATCATAATGGCATGATATGTCAACGAGAAAATAATTTTGTGGCAATGGGATGACTCGAATCGGCGTTCTGATGATTCCCAGAGTTGATAGGCTTTTGTCTTATCTTGGCAGAGTCGGTTAAGGCAGGTGTCTGGAAATCACCTGAACGCCGGTTCGATCCCCCAAGATGATTTTCTCATACCGATATATATAATAGCTGAATGACACATTCTTTTTCATCCATGCTGAGAATAGTTAAAACAACTGTCACATCCATACAATGTGACAGATGTTTAAATTTAGTTCACCATTGAGATCTGACGAAACATGGTGTCGCATGCAAGAGCTCAATATTATTCCCCACAATCCCTTCCTATCTCTCGTGAGCGTTGTGCAAGATGTGTTATACCAAGCAGGTTGCCGCTCACCTTCAGCCTGGTCTCCCGTGGGAGCCTCCAGAATGTAGCCATACACAAGGAGAGTCCGAATGGTCTCGGATGCTGTGTCTCGGTTGGCCTTTTTGATTGCATCGTCGACGTTTCCATAGCTGACGAGGTGAGGTGAGCGATGCATGTCTGGGTCCTCGTTGAGGCCGTAGGTCCAGCCTTGTAGGATCCGCTCCCGGGCCCAGATGTTGTGAGTGTTCTCCGCCAGCTGGTCCACCAGCTCTTCCAGTTTGGACGTGAGGCTAACCTGTTCACAACACGGGTTCTCACTCTTATTCACAAGTAAACATTTGCTATTCTGCAGATTTTGTTTAATCTAGAAAAATGTGACAAAACTAAATATTATTGAAATATTGCAAATAAATAATCCCGAAGAGGGCAATTATAATGGCTTGGCGTAATTGTTTGGGTATTCTGGGAGACAGCAGGTAACAAATAATATGTTGATGTACTTATGAAAGCACACAAAAATGGATTTACATTTTTCTCACAGATCAAATATATGTTAGCAAACACACTACAACTGTCGGAGTGAGGTGGTGGGCAGTGGACAAGTAGGCTGCTAGCAAGTTATAGTTCTCTACCAACTTGTACACGTCACACCAAACATGTCATGAAAAGTACACTGCAATAGTATGCTAACACTAGTTACTACAGCCAAGTGGTGCTTGCAACATTAGAAAGTAGGTTTCAACAGGACACTACAATTAGGTTAAATGGTGGGGGGTAGACTACAAGGAAGCCAGGTGGTGGAGGGTAGACTACAAGGAAGCCAGGTGGTGGAGGGTAGACTACAAGGAAGCCAGGTGGTGGGGGGTAGACTACAAGGAAGCCAGGTGGTGGGGGGTAGACTACAAGGAAGCCAGGTGGTGGAGGGTAGACTACAAGGAAGCCAGGTGGTGGAGGGTAGACTACAAGGAAGCCAGGTGGTGGGGGGTAGACTACAAGGAAGCCAGGTGGTGGGGGGTAGACTACAAGGAAGCCAGGTGGTGGAGGGTAGACTACAAGGAAGCCAGGTGGTGGAGGGTAGACTACAAGGAAGCCAGGTGGTGGGGGGTAGACTACAAGGAAGCCAGGTGGTGGGGGGTAGACTACAAGGAAGCCAGGTGGTGGAGGGTAGACTACAAGGAAGCCAGGTGGTGGGGGGTAGACTACAAGGAAGCCAGGTGGTGGGGGTAGACTACAAGGAAGCCAGGTGGTGGAGGGTAGACTACAAGGAAGCCAGGTGGTGGGGGGGGTAGATTACAAGGAAGCCAGGTGGTGGGGGGTAGACTACAAGGAAGCCAGGTGGTGGGGGTAGACTACAAGGAAGCCAGGTGGTGGAGGGTAGACTACAAGGAAGCCAGGTGGTGGAGGGTAGACTACAAGGAAGCCAGGTGGTGGGGGGTAGACTACAAGGAAGCCAGGTGGTGGGGGGTAGACTACAAGGAAGCCAGGTGGTGGGGGGTAGACTACAAGGAAGCCAGGTGGTGGAGGGTAGACTACAAGGAAGCCAGGTGGTGGGGGGGTAGACTACAAGGAAGCCAGGTGGTGGAGGGTAGACTACAAGGAAGCCAGGTGGTGGGGGGTAGACTACAAGGAAGCCAGGTGGTGGGGGTAGACTACAAGGAAGCCAGGTGGTGGAGGGTAGACTACAAGGAAGCCAGGTGGTGGGGGGGGTAGATTACAAGGAAGCCAGGTGGTGGGGGGTAGACTACAAGGAAGCCAGGTGGTGGGGGTAGACTACAAGGAAGCCAGGTGGTGGAGGGTAGACTACAAGGAAGCCAGGTGGTGGAGGGTAGACTACAAGGAAGCCAGGTGGTGGGGGGTAGACTACAAGGAAGCCAGGTGGTGGGGGGTAGACTACAAGGAAGCCAGGTGGTGGGGGGTAGACTACAAGGAAGCCAGGTGGTGGAGGGTAGACTACAAGGAAGCCAGGTGGTGGGGGGTAGACTACAAGGAAGCCAGGTGGTGGAGGGTAGACTACAAGGAAGCCAGGTGGTGGGGGGTAGACTACAAGGAAGCCAGGTGGTGGGGGTAGACTACAAGGAAGCCAGGTGGTGGAGGGTAGACTACAAGGAAGCCAGGTGGTGGGGGGTAGATTACAAGGAAGCCAGGTGGTGGGGGGTAGACTACAAGGAAGCCAGGTGGTGGGGGTAGACTACAAGGAAGCCAGGTGGTGGGGGGTAGACTACAAGGAAGCCAGGTGGTGGAGGGTAGACTACAAGGAAGCCAGGTGGTGGGGGGTAGACTACAAGGAAGCCAGGTGGTGGAGGGTAGACTACAAGGAAGCCAGGTGGTGGAGGGTAGACTACAAGGAAGCCAGGTGGTGGGGGGTAGACTACAAGGAAGCCAGGTGGTGGGGGTAGACTACAAGGAAGCCAGGTGGTGGAGGGTAGACTACAAGGAAGCCAGGTGGTGGGGGGTAGATTACAAGGAAGCCAGGTGGTGGGGGGTAGACTACAAGGAAGCCAGGTGGTGGGGGTAGACTACAAGGAAGCCAGGTGGTGGGGGGTAGACTACAAGGAAGCCAGGTGGTGGAGGGTAGACTACAAGGAAGCCAGGTGGTGGGGGGTAGACTACAAGGAAGCCAGGTGGTGGAGGGTAGACTACAAGGAAGCCAGGTGGTGGAGGGTAGACTACAAGGAAGCCAGGTGGTGGGGGGTAGACTACAAGGAAGCCAGGTGGTGGGGGTAGACTACAAGGAAGCCAGGTGGTGGAGGGTAGACTACAAGGAAGCCAGGTGGTGGAGGGTAGACTACAAGGAAGCCAGGTGGTGGGGGGTAGACTACAAGGAAGCCAGGTGGTGGGGGGTAGACTACAAGGAAGCCAGGTGGTGGAGGGTAGACTACAAGGAAGCCAGGTGGTGGGGGTAGACTACAAGGAAGCCAGGTGGTGGGGGTAGACTACAAGGAAACCAGGTGGTGGAGGGTAGACTACAAGGAAGCCAGGTGGTGGGGGGTAGATTACAAGGAAGCCAGGTGGTGGGGGGTAGACTACAAGGTAGCCAGGTGGTGGGGGTAGACTACAAGGAAGCCAGGTGGTGGGGGGTAGACTACAAGGAAGCCAGGTGGTGGAGGGTAGACTACAAGGAAGCCAGGTGGTGGGGGTAGACTACAAGGAAGTCAGGTGGTGGGGGGTAGACTACAAGGAAGCCAGGTGGTGGAGGGTAGACTACAAGGAAGCCAGGTGGTGGGGGGGGTAGACTACAAGGAAGCCAGGTGGTGGGGTTAGACTACAAGAAAGCCAGGTGGTGGGGGTAGACTACAGGGAAGTCAGGTGGTGGAGGGTAGACTACAAGGAAGCCAGGTGGTGGGGGGTAGACTACAGGGAAGTCAGGTGGTGGGGGGTAGACTGCAAGGAAGCCAGGTGGTGGGGGGTAGACTACAAGGAAGCCAGGTGGTGGGGGGTAGACTACAAGGAAGCCAGGTGGTGGGGGGTAGACTACAAGGAAGCCAGGTGGTGGAGGGTAGACTACAAGGAAGCCAGGTGGTGGGGGGTAGACTACAAGGAAGCCAGGTGGTGGGGGGTAGACTACAAGGAAGCCAGGTGGTGGAGGGTAGACTACAAGGAAGCCAGGTGGTGGAGGGTAGACTACAAGGAAGCCAGGTGGTGGGGGGTAGACTACAAGGAAGCCAGGTGGTGGGGGTAGACTACAAGGAAGCCAGGTGGTGGGGGGGGTAGACTACAAGGAAGCCAGGTGGTGGGGGGTAGACTGCAAGGAAGCCAGGTGGTGGGGGTGTACTACAAGGAAGCCAGGTGGTGGGGGTAGACTACAAGGAAGCCAGGTGGTGGGGGTGTACTACAAGGAAGCCAGGTGGTGGGGGGTAGACTACAAGGAAGCCAGGTGGTGGGGGGTAGATTACAAGGAAGCCAGGTGGTGGGGGGTAGACTACAAGGAAGCCAGGTGGTGGGGGGTAGACTACAAGGAAGCCAGGTGGTGGGGGGTAGACTACAAGGAAGCCAGGTGGTGGGGGTAGACTACAAGGAAGCCAGGTGGTGGGGGGTAGACTACAAGGAAGCCAGGTGGTGGGGGTAGACTACAAGGAAGCCAGGTGGTGGGGGGGTAGACTACAAGGAAGCCAGGTGGTGGGGGGTAGACTACAAGGAAGCCAGGTGGTGGGGGGTAGACTACAAGGAAGCCAGGTGGTGGGGGGTAGACTACAAGGAAGCCAGGTGGTGGGGGGTAGACTACAAGGAAGCCAGGTGGTGGGGGGTAGACTACAAGGAAGCCAGGTGGTGGGGGGGTAGACTACAAGGAAGCCAGGTGGTGGGGGGTAGACTACAAGGAAGCCAGGTGGTGGGGGGTAGACTACATGGAAGCCAGGTGGTGGGGGGTAGACTACAAGGAAGCCAGGTGGTGGGGGGTAGACTACAAGGAAACCAGGTGGTGGGGGGGTAGACTACAAGGAAGCCAGGTGGTGGGGGTAGACTACAAGGAAGCCAGGTGGTGGGGGGTAGACTACAAGGAAGCCAGGTGGTGGGGGGTAGACTACAAGGAAGCCAGGTGGTGGGGGGTAGACTACAAGGAAGCCAGGTGGTGGGGGGTAGACTACAAGGAAGCCAGGTGGTGGGGGGTAGACTACAAGGAAGCCAGGTGGTGGGGGGTAGACTACAAGGAAGCCAGGTGGTGGGGGGTAGACTACAGGGAAGTCAGGTGGTGGGGGGTAGACTACAAGGAAGCCAGGTATTGGGGGGTAGACTACAGGGAAGCCAGGTGGTGGGGGGGTAGACTACAAGGAAGCCAGGTGGTGGAGGGTAGACTACAAGGAAGCCAGGTGGTGGGCAGTAGACTACATGGAAGCCACATCTGGTAGACAGTACAACAGCCAGCATCCAGCTGGTAGACAGCACAACAGCCAGGTAGTATTTAAGCGTGGTCACCTGCGACAGGTCGAGGGGTTGGGGTTTGTAGCCGTTGGACTGAAGGAAGGGGTCGTTGGGCAGCCTGACGGTGCGGATACGGCTGGGAGGCTTGTCCATGGTAATGTGGTACCCCAACGCCAGCACTGTCCTGTGGTACAAAATTGACCTCATTAATATACAACTATATAATTATTATATCTATACTCTCAGAGTATGTTCTTAAATATACACGAGCCACCATATTTTTGAGAACAAAGTTGATAAAACTTCGTTCTCAAGGGAAAGGAGAAGGACGTACTTGAGAGTCTGGAGAGCGAGCGTAGCGTCGTATCTCTTCTCGCTAGGCGGAAGTTTCTCGAAGGAGGTGAGGCAGGGGTGATGGAGGCGGAGGTCGTCCCGTCGCTCGCTGTACGTCCAGCCTTGCTCGATCTTGTTCATGGCCCACATCTCGTGGATGTTCTCGGCCAGTTTGTCTCGCACCTGCTCGATGTATGCCGCTAGCTGGATCTGTGGCCAGGTTCTCGGCGTCAGCCACTTGTAACGTTCATATCTCACCCTGAGCCAACAACTTTGCTCTCCACATTATAATTGCACCAAGTTCTATCATTATTTATTTACCAATAATGATAATTATCATATTAGTCTTAGATCATGTTAGTGATATATTGCTTGGGGAAATTTAAATTTATGCAAAGCTTGAATATTTCGTATTGTTTAACAAAATAAAATAAGGTAACACTGGCATGCAATATATACTATATATGTCACATTATAATAAACTTTTGGAATTCAGAATAAACACTATAGAGAAAGAAAGGGTGAAAGGAGGCAGACACTGACGGCAGAGGTGTCGACAGGCTTGGGGACGAAGACCAGGTCGTCCTGGATGAGGAGAGGCCCCGCCAGCGTGCCCTTGTGCTGCTCCCCGAAGTAGAAGCAGGGGTCGATGGTGAGGGTCTGCGGTGAGAGATGTGAACAGTGAGACGTGCTAGTCACCGATCCCAGCACTGTGTAGTGAAGCATCACAATCACAACACTCTCTCAGGTCTACATTAAACAATAATCCGTGAGGTCCACCTCAGAGAATGTTAAGTGAGGTCGACCTCAGAGAATATTAGGTGGGGTCGACCTCAGAGAATATTAAGTGAGGTCGACCTCAGAGAATATTAGGTGGGGTCGACCTCAGAGAATATTAAGTGAGGTCGACCTCAGAGAATATTAGGTGAGAACGACTGTGAGAATAAACAGGTGTCATCAACACAATATGTATCGTGGTATCATCAAGATAATATTTAGCGAGGTATGAATATATTATTTAGTGAGGCCTCACCACCCTTACTGTATGTGCTCAATCTCTCTGAACTGAGTTTCCAACACAAGTTTGTGCCCAAAAGTCCCCACATCTACCCCATATCATTTCTTCCCACGTGTCACACAGTCCAGCTTGTATATTACCCACAATATCTTCTGGTCTTTGTTTTAACATCTGTCCGAGTCCCTGTAACTTATCTTCATAGTCCACCTCTTGTATTCTTGGCACTAAATTCTTGTAGGAAGTCTGCACCTTCTCAATCTTGTATAAGGAACAACAGAAGAGGAAGTAGTACAGTTACTTGGTACATCAGTACATGGGTGTTGGTGATAGTCTCAACCACCAGGATTATTTGGTGTCATCATTCTTGTTTATACCTGGTGGACCAGGCCTGCCATACAATAAGATAACACCTCTCACTTTTCATTACTAATACCTGTGGTTTAATACTGTAGTTTGATTGCATGCATATATATATGTATATAAAAATTTAATATAACCTCCCCTTTAATGTGCAAGGGGCTGATTTGTGAGAATTCTGCAGAAATACAGTCCACTAAACATCAAATTGCTATCGAATATAAATACATATAAGTTGAATAAATATAAATCTCACAGGTCGGTTTCCCACATTATTAACATTTATAATTAAGTACCGAGTTAACATTGAGAAATTGTTCATCTATAAACATATCCAATATTTACAACTCCTACACCGAAGAAGTTTTCACAAGCCTGTAGACACAAAGTCACAATCTCGTGGGTGACCATTAGACACCAGCCCACAACGACTTGCTAATGATCCAAGACGGACCAAAACCTCGTCAATTACTATACTTGTAGATGTGTGGTGTGGGTGTGTTACAGAGGTGGTTGTGGAGGCGGGGTGAGGTGATATGACTGACCTGGAAGGGCAGCAGACACTCGGAGACGGAGGAGTGGGCGTCGGGTGGCGGGTACTTGAGCCGGCCGTGTTCACCGCCCAGCAGGAACCTCGCGCTGCAATAACACTCACTTAGCTTCTGTACAACTAACTCCCTTATACCATGCTAATCTTATATAATAACATTACATTTCACCATTTGTAGTTTAGCTATTCATTAATAAGGGTAAATAGTAGTTTGGAAATAGGGTTTATTTATGGAACAATTTACAATGTAATATAATAGATGTTGGGTAACTAGAATTGTTTCAAGCGTAGGTTGGACATTATATATATATGAATGAGGGTAAAATCAGTGTTTAGCCATGGGTAACAAGCATTCTCTAGCCATGGGTAACACACACATTGTCTAGCCATGGGTAACACACACATTGTTTACCCATGGGTAAGAAGCAGTATCAAGAATTTAGAATTATTTTCTATCCAAGCTGTCAGGATGTTACAAGAGAAATTGAATGCAGTGCAATGAGTGCATGATATTTCTGGAACTATATAATACTGTCGACAGTGAGGTCCGCAAACTATCTGGAAATAGTTTGAGAGGCTTTTGCCCCTTTAATATGGTCTCAGCTGGCCAGGTAATGTCTTTTCTTAATTGTTTGTACCGAGTGTTAAAGATAGGTTAGTTGCGAGCACCTTACCTGAGCTTGGCAGATGCAGACACCACAGGGAAGAACATTCCGTCCAGGTTGAAGCCCGTGAAGGCTCCGTTTACCTGCCGGCCATTCACGTAGAAGGTAATAATAGGCACCGTCAGGTCGAGGGCGCAGCCAATCACGTCGCCTTTCTTGATCAGCGGTTCCGAATCCTGGTCGACACATTCACAGGAGGAGACATAAATCATTAATATTTCTTATATTTTATAACTTTAGTTGTGAGAAGATTGTTTACTTGAAGCTGTATTCAGCTGTCTTCAAAATTGTCCCCTATCATGTTTGCGTTTTCTCCCTTCACCCCTCCCTGTATGTTTTATGTTGGATGTATTGTTACACCGGCACGTATAACAGGTGCCTACATGCATTACCAAACACATGTTGTCAGAAACTAATGGCGCAGCATATTATTGATGAAGAGACTGCTTCAATTATCCACTCTTTCATGCTCACCGTAATGAAAAATCACAATCTGATGTTTAACGAAAGTTTTAATAATTTTATTTAACTTATGCAAATAACATATATTTGACTTCCATTTTAAATAATTTCCAACTCATGTAGAGGCTTAATGTATGCAACGTTACTGACTTTGAGAGAGAGCAGTACGTACAATAGGATTGACGAGGGTATATCTCCCGCCCGTCCACAAGTACGAGCCGTCGAATCCGTAAGAGTAGAGGTCGTCGCCGACGCCATTGCCACCCCACTTCTCACCTCCTCCAGGGTAGCTAACGTAGCCCTTCGTATTGGCCCATCCGAGACGCAAGTGTGGAGACAGGTGTGATATCTGCTCGATGTGGTCCAGAGTCACCTCGTAGTACCACTTCTGGTAAATGGCTGAGCCTTCCACGAAGCCCACGAAGATGTTGGGTCGTGCGCTGTAGCCAAGTACTGGGTATTACATACAGCCACAGTGCTGAGGGGAAATATTTTGGGCGAGGCAAAGGAAACTAGGCAAAGGAAACTAGGCAAAGGAAACTGACTGTTGCTCAATAAGGAAAATGTAAGAAGCGAGAAGACAATTGGATAAGAGAAGGCATAGGGTAGAGACAAAAGCATTTAAGACAGGAAAGAAAAGGGAAATGAAGGAGTATTAATGTATAGAGAATATCAAGGACAGGAGGGAAAGGGAGAAAATGTTGAGACAAGGGAAAGGCTACAGGACGTATTGTCTTGGCTGTCCTTCTGATATCGTCTAAGTTTTTCAGATAGTTGTAATACTGCCAAGATCACCTTACAATGCCTCAATATTGTTATGTATGTAAGCCCATCATTTATTGTATTACGGACCATGTAAAGTATTATTTTATGCTGAATGTAATTGATATTTAAATAGTAAAAAAGGTGGGGTCTTTGGTAAGCTTCGTCCACTTTCATCACGCAACTATGATGAACCATGATGAGTGGGTATGTAACACGTTGAAACTCTATGATTGATTTAAATATTATAAATAGTACAATCAACCAATCACAGCCAAGGTGGACCATGTTTCCTACTACGTTAATTGGCCGATGAAACCTCTGGGTCCGAGAATGTCACTCTTCTTACATTCATCGATGGATAAGGTCTATTTTCTTCTTTATGGTAGCACGGTGCAGCTTACGTGAAGGTTTCCTCCGCCCCGTGACTGCAGGGAACAAGGTCACAAGTGTTGCTACTCCTCCAACACGCTACTAACGTCACTGGACTGTTGAAGAAGTCCCGACAGAAGAAATAAACCCTACATGAAACACTTTCCTGGAGATTGTACCTGGGCCCAAAGGACATGCCTGGATACTTGAGGCAGAGCGGACGTGCCCGGTGAAGCAGCGATGCCCCGGGGACATGGAGAGTGGGCAGGAGGGGCTTGATGCAGGAAGGACATGATTGGCTCAGAAAGGATATACTTGGGCAGGGAGGGTATGACGGGGAACGTTGGGCATGCCTAAGACTGGGAGGATGTGCTTGAGATCAGGAAGACGTGTTTTGGGTAAGAAGGACTTGTTTGAAGAAAGTTGGTCGTTTTCAGATCAAGGAAGATCATCTTGGGAAAGGAAAGCCATAGTTGAGTCGTTGAGGAAGGTAAGGGAAGTGTTTTGTGATAGATTTGGTTGCATCAGGAAATATATCACTTTTATTCTCATTGTACTTATGAAGTGCTTAAATTTGATGAATCTTAATCTGCTAGTTCATTAAACAAAAATTATTTGTAGTTACTGCATTACCACAATGTGCACAGTCCTAAGAATGGAATGACTCCCCCTGGGAGTAAAAATTTCATTTTGTTGTTTAAATCTATGAGACATTACCAAAATGAGAATACAACTGACTTTTGAAATATAATTAATATTGATGATGACATATGAGATTCTGATAATATAGGTGATCAATAGGAAGATATGAGAGACGAACGATGTAGGAGGTAAGACACCTTAAACTGTTACAAGATTAATGTAGTCACGGTACCAACTTAGAGAGAGGCGAGCACCTGGAAGCGTGACTGACCTGGATACATGGTCCACTAGTTGGGTCTGGAGGAGGAGGTTGCGGCCAGGAAGGAGGTAATCACAGATGTTGTTCTGCGAGGAGCGGACGGCCGTACCGTTGCCCACACACAGGGAGCGCAGTACGTCCAGCACCTTGGGGTCGCGGCCATACTTCTCCAACAGGGCGATAATCACCTTGATGTGCTCCTCCTGTTGTCATAACAATGAACTTGTTGCATGTGTAAACAATATTA
The DNA here is from genome assembly GCF_040958095.1 of Procambarus clarkii. Classification (NCBI taxonomy): domain Eukaryota; kingdom Metazoa; phylum Arthropoda; class Malacostraca; order Decapoda; family Cambaridae; genus Procambarus; species Procambarus clarkii. Next base: position 12,483,346 of record NC_091227.1, on the reverse strand, counting down.
ACGCATGCTACACCGTTATTGTCACTTATGTAATTAAGATAATGTAATTTTCATTTAAACTTTCCCAATTACAAATGTACAACTAAAGTTTTTGAATTGATTGTGTAAACGTGTATAAACCGTTTTACATTTATAAATAGGGGGTTTGGTGGGTGCTTGGAATCACTTTTGGGTTTTTGTTTGGAGGACGGGCTGGCACCAGTAGTGACTCGTGCTTCACTTAGGCTAAGGCACCAGTCAGCCCGTCCTCCAAACAAAGACCCAGAAGTGATTCCATGCACCTGCCAAACCCCCCTGTTTATGAATGAAAAACAGTTTACACAGGACTCACAACTGATGATGTTCGAACGCTTCCGGCACAAGTTCTTTACTAACGAATTTTGTTCGAACCACAACGCTGTAAATGCTTCACCCACGTACTTTTAACTGTCGGTATACGGACAGTTAAAAGCACCTAAAATGAGCACAGGCTCTGGTAAGTTGTTCAACAATTGTTTAGGATCAAGAAGAAACAGTGGGACATTTAGGGGGAGATAAATGGAACAGACCGTATACCATTTATTCACAAAGATACGGGCTGCAGAACACCGAATATGGGACAAAAAAGTAGGGGAATGAGGGCAATATCATCACAGATCAAGAGAGCTGTAGAGTTAAGGGCCCTAGCAAAAGCTAGAGGGGATGAGAGAAAGAAATAACTACAGAAGTGACCAGGATGAGCGCAAAGCATCGCTCCTGGAGACAAACACAAAACGTGAAAATTGCGTGATCAGAAGTTGGAGTTCATGGAAGTTCGCATAAAAACCATGAATATTTCCATTGAAGAACAGACATAGACAAAAAAGAGAGAATAGAAACAGAGATAACAAGGGAGAAACAAAGGCAAAGAAGAACACAGTAGACTAAAGATCAGGATCAGGATCAGTGAAATTGGGGTGACAAGGCATAGGCAAAGATAGCAAAGACAAGGGAGGATGGACCAGAAGCGGACTGACAGTCTGGAGTGGGAGGAAGCATCGAAGAAGGGCGGTTGCGAGAATTGGGGGGAAGGAAGGACAGAAGCAAGAAGTGCACTGGATCAAGGACAGCATCCAAGAGAGAGATTCAAAGACCAAAGGAACCTCCGTATCAGGCGACTCCACCACTGAAATGGGAGGGGAAGCAGGGATAGTGTCGGAGTCGGAAGGTGAGGAATATATTGAAGCCATCATACTCGTTGGGGAGGAGGGAGAAGAGCCAGGCTTACGATACTGATGGAGAGAGACTGGTGTACCATCAGCAATGTGGTGGGCAACAGCCTCTACAGTCTCAACAAGAGAAGCAGAACGGGAATAGTCAACATGAAGAACGCTGGGAGGAGGATGGACAATGGCCAGGACAGACAGGCGGTGAGGAGGGCTGAAAAGAAGGATTTGGGTGAGAAGGGAAAGAGGGAACAGGAGACAAGGAAGACTGGGAAAGAAGGAAGGAAACACTAGAAGGAGAACCACAACGCAAATGAGCAGATAGGTGGTGGAGGTGTCGGTGTCCAAGACCTGGAAACGGTTAGGAAACTGAGATAGCGAGAGAGGACGAGGAGAAGTGGAAAGCAACACACGAGCATAAGACATATCGGAAAAAAAAGGGAAGACGGCAAACCTGGTGTCTCGCCTCAGGAAAAGAAAAATGATCACAATGTTTCAAAGTGAGGATGGCTTCCTCAAATTTGTTGTGCACACATGTGCGGGAGAAGGCAGGGTGGGCATCACAGCAATTAATGCAGTGAGCTTGAGAAGAAGAACACTGTCTTAGAGGCTCGAGGCTCCACACAAGGGGCATAGAGACACCTCAATTGTGCACGATCATGAGGGAGGGTTTGAGTGAAGGTATCTATCGGGAGGATAGAATGGCCTTGGCCCTCAAGAATATATTTAATAACCTCATGGCAGTCTTTCAGTTCTCTATCACCAGACGCAGCATTGTGTGGGAGAAAAACTGTGCCAATGCTGGCATTTAACCTTAACTCCTAACTTTAACCATTTAACCCCTGTTCAGATCTTTTTTGAGATCTGAACAGGGGTATCTATCTCCAATGCAGGACAACGAAGCCAAGCAAGCAGCCGCTTCTTGAGAAGGGGCTACAATGACACGTGTACCAGAATGGGTGGGGTTAAAAGTGACAAATTTATCCATTGAATCAACGAGGTGTTTATGGAGGAATAAATCATTAGGACGAGTAGGATCAACATGACTGAGATCAAAATACTTAGTGCACGTAGTCTGAAATGTAATTGATCAGGAAGAAATCATACATGTGCAAATGCGGAGGTGACGGTGCCGAGCTCCCCCAGTAAGAGAGGATGTAAAAGGCGGAGTTATTACAACGAGAGACGACGTCATGCCAGGTGATGACCACTGGGGGCTTGGGGCTCAACCCTGCCACAGAGGTGGGACGGTAGCAAGAGAGTGTTGGTCGGGAGAGTCAGAAAAGCAGCTTGATCTGGGCCCAAAGTAGCTGGAGGGGCTAGAAAGCCTGACCTTCCCTCACAGTCCGAATCGGTGGCCTGGCCGCCCATCCCATCAGTCTGAGAAGTTAAATGAGGTCAGAGAAAGGCATAAAAACAAACTGGGAAAGATTTCATCCACGAATAAGCCCCCATACCCACCATGGAACCACAATTAGAGGATAGGACACCCAACAAGATGGGATCCCCAGGAGCGCATTGTGAGTATACGCCCTGCAATCGCAACCTTAAGAGCTGTCAGTCCGTCGAGATAGGGTTCAGCAACAAAGGCAAGGATTGACAATAAAAGCATCCCCCCCCTCGCTCGACAACATCAGGTACCATAGTTCTACGAGTGAGTTAAAGTGTACCTCCCTAAACACCCGGTGTCAAAACAGAATATGACATTAGAAAAAATATTCAAGAATGGCAAAAAGTCGGCAGAAAGGGAAGTCAGAAAGGAGAAGAGGTGGGGGGAGGAAAATAAAACATGAGGAAGAAGAAAAAAGCATCCAGCAAAATTAGTGAAGACAGCAGCAGGAACATAAAGCTTCAAAAGGACAGAGGACAAGCAGTCCCAAAGAGCATCACATTCCGGCAGTCGCCCACCAGGCCCCCTCAAGACAGCAACAGGCTGGAAAGAGAGGAAGTTATGTCCAGATACACACAGTCAACCCACCCATCTATTTCCTATAGAATCAATGTGGCTCTATCATAAAAACTAACTAGATTTGTTACACAGGATCTTCCTATTCGAAACCATATTGTCTGTTATTATAATATTATTATTTTCCAGGTGTTTTACCCATTTGGTTTAATTATTTTTTCTAGTACTGTATTTTGACTACCACGCTTGTTAATCATGTGGGTGTATATTTTAATGGGTTTTCTCGGTTACCATTTTTGAAGATTGGATCTATGTTTGTCTTTTTTCCAAATATCTGCTAAGATTCCTGTGGACAAAGATGTCTGGAATATCAATTGGAGTGGAATTCTCAGCTCAGTTGCACATTCTCACAGCACCCAAGGTGAAACTTCATTTGGTCCAACCGCTTTATTTCTTCTTAGACCCTTCAGTAAATTTCCACTTCGTCTCGAGACACCTCTATATATTCTATGGTGTTTCCTTGCCATTGGGTCTGGCTCTCTGATATCCTCATTTTTCACAAACATAATTTGGAACTGTTCATTTAGTCTTTCAAACATTTTCAATCAATCCATTTCAATCTCTGGATTTGTTTTTTACATGCAGCTTGCTTTTAATGAATTTATAGAAAAGGCCTGGATCTGTTTTACCTTTGTCAGCTATACCTTTCTCAAAGTTCCTTTCTGCCTCTCTCCTCACTGCTGTGTAACTGTTTCTTGCTTGTTTGTAGTGCTTGCATGTTTGAGGGTTAGGCCTCTTACTATAATCTAGCCATTTCCTTGTCTTTGTCCCTCTTTGTTCCATTCCTTGTCCCTCTCACAGTTTCTGTTGAACCAACCCTGTTTTCTGGTTCTACATCTCTGTTTTGGTGTATATTTATTTGTTTACCTTCATTATATAGTTCACAGACTCTGGTATACATCTCATTTATTTCCTTGCCTAGCAACAAGTCTTTCAAATTAAAATCATTAATGAATTTGTAAAGTTCCCCATAGTGTCCTCCCTTAAAATCAAGTTTGTAAACTATTTCCATTTCGCCATTCTCTTCTAGATTATATGACATGGCATATCTAATTTGCAACAGGTCATGGTCACTTTTACTCAAGGAAGGAAGGTATTGAATGGCATATCTCTTCTTCTTTCCTAGTAAATACCAAATCCAGCAATGATGGAGCATCACCTTCTCTCATTCGTGTGGGCTGTTTAACATGTTGATTCATGCAAGATTCCAGGATGAGGTTTACAAATTTGTCAGTCCAAAAATCCTGTTCTTGCTTCATAGTCTTCCCAGTCACTCGATTTCAAATTGAAGTCACCAAGTATCAACAATCGTGATTTATCTTTATTTGATTTCACAATAATCTATCTTATGATCATTATAAGGCCTTCTCGTTTGACATTGAGCTCCTCCTTACTCCATGTAGTACTTGCTGGTGGACTATATGCAGTAATGATTATTAGTTTATTATTCCGACTGCAAACCTCCAGTGCCCTTATGTCGACTTCTCGAGGATTGTCGAGTATCAATTCTCTTGTCTTCAGTCGTTCCTTCACCAGGATTGCCCCTTTTCTAACTTGTCTGCCGCATCTCCAAATAGTATAGCCCCTCAGGAATACCACCTCATTTAAATTCTTATCCTCCATTTTCGTCTCTGTTAGTACGACAATATCTGGCATCTTAAGCTGTATTATATAATTTAACTCCAGTATTTTTTACCTTACCCCATATATGTTGGTATTCACAATTTTCATGGACATGCTCCCTCCTCCTTTGCCCTTCACACTTCTTTTCTCTAACGCGTTTGTTGATTTACTTTCGTGTACCATCTCACAGGCTTCCCGGTCCCTATCACCTTGTAAAAAAAAATTATTCGTCCTCATTTCTGTTCTCATTTAAGCGTTTTGCTTCAGCAAGGTTCAGTGTCATCTTCTTTGTGTCTTCCATAGAAAGGTCTCGTCTTAATGACCAATATTTCCCTTCCTCATCATTTTGCAATTTCTTGGCATTCCTAAGCACTTCTGTCATTTGCTTTACTCCATTCAATGTTACCCTTAAGAGGCGAGACTTAACTTTTACATAGTTTCCTATTCTCCTAAAATCACTGACATTTTCCTTCATTGACAGGCCTTCCCCTAAAGCTACTATTTGCTTAATGAATTGTTCTTTTCCTGCTGCTCAGTCCGCCCCAGAAGGTATGTCCTTTTCTAAACATCAAAATATTATTATAGACCTAATTCTATCTTCAGTTTTCTGAACTAATGTGCTGCTAATAACCAGCTCTGTTCGAATTGCCTGTCTGATGTTAGTTCCTGACTTCTCATTTCTGTTTGTGGCTTCCAGACATACTTCCTTGATTGTTTCTTTATCATTTACAACTTGCGCATATGTTTCTTTCATTTCCTCCTTGTACTTTTCCAAATGTCTAGTAGCGTCTTCCATCTGAGTTGCAAATGGGTTTTCTTTTATAAATTCCTTGCCTAACTCGCTGGGCTGTATAGTTTCTCCTAATTCTTGTTCATTTATCTTTATTTTTGTTTATTTCCTCAAATTCATTTCCCTTCAATTTCCATGTCTCATATACTTTCTATAATTCCATGATTTGTCCTTCCTGCTTCCTTACCTTGTCAGTCAAACTGGCAATTTCCTTATCCTGCTGCAACAAAATGTTTTATAGTCTTTACCTGGCTCTTGAGATCTTCGTTTTCTTCTTCTGAATTAAGGAATGTTCTTTTATAAGGCTCAAGTAAATCTTCAATCCTCACTAACTGACCTAGAAATACCACCTTCCTTTTATTTGTTTCTGAGTAAAATCTTTGAAGTCTGCCTCTTTTGATGCCTCCACTGACGGCCGTGTCCCATCCAGTTCTGCCCCATCTGCCATCTTGGTTTTGATTTCGTCGGCTCTGGTTAAGAAACCCTGGGACAAATTTTTCTACCAGATTAATATATTTTTCACAACAATCGCCCCTGTCCACCTTTTATCGATGATTTCAGTAAAGTGATGGCATCGGGAACACCACTTGCATAGCCCTCCCCACCACTATCACCCAGTTAGGACGCAAAGATCCTGCAGTTCTCAAGCTGTGTCACGACGATGGTGATGTGCGTGTGTAATTACCTAAGTGTAGTTAAAGGATGAGAGCTACGCTCATGGTGTCCCGTCTTCCCAGCACTCTTTGTCATATAACGCTTGAAACTACTGACGGTTTTGGCCTCCACCACCAAACTTGTTCCAACCGTCTACCACTCTGTTTGCAAAAGTGATTTTTTCTTATATTTCTTTGGCATCTGTGTTTAGCTAGTTTAAATCTATGACCTCTTGTTCTTGAAGTTCCAGGTCTCAGGAAATCGTCCCTGTCGATTTTATCAATTCCTGCAACTATTTTGTACGTAGTGATCATATCACCTCTTTTTCTTCTGTCTTTCATTTTTGCCATATTTAATGCCTCTAACCTCTCCTTGTAGCTCTTGCCCTTCAGTTCTGGGAGCCACTTAGTATCATGTCTTTGCACCTTTCCCAGTTTGTTGATGTGCTTCTTAAGATATGGGCACCACACAACCGGTGCATATTCCAGCTTTGGCCTAACAAAAGTCGTGAACAATTTCTTTAGTATTTCGCCATCCATGAATTTAAAAGCAATTCTGAAGTTAGAAAGCATAGCATAGGCTCCTCGCACAATGTTCTTTATGTGGTCCTCAGATGATAGTAAACTATCTACAACCACTCCTAGATCTCTTTCTTTATCAATTTTTTTTTAAAGATTTCTCACATAATTTATAGGCTGTGTGGGGTCTATGTTCACCTATTCCACATTCCATAACATGGCATTTATTCACATTAAATTCCATTTGCCAATTGGTGCTCCATATACTTATTTTGTCCAGGTCTTCTTGAAGGGCATGACAATCGTCTAAGTTTCTTATCCTTCCTATTATCTTAGCATCATCAGCAAACATGTTCATATAATTCTGTATACCAACTGGTAGATCATTTATGTAGACAATAAGCATCACTGGTGCAAGAACTGAACCCTGTGGTACTCCACTTGTGACATTTCTCCAGTCCGATACATTGCCTCTGATTACCGCCCCCATTTTTCTATCAGTCAGAAAATTTTTCATCCAGATAAATGCAGCTTACCTGTTACCCCTCCAATATTTTCCAGTTTCCAGAACAACCTCTTATGTGGAACTCTGTCGAAAGCCTTTTTTAGGTCCAAATAAATGCAGTCAACCCAACCATCTCTTTCCTGTAAAATCTCTGTAGCTCGATCATAGAAACTGAGTAAATTCGATACACAGGATCTTCCAGATTGAAAACCATACTGTCTGTCTGATATTATATCATTTCTCTCCAGGTGTTCTACCCATTTACTTTTTATTATTTTTTTCCAATATTTTGACTATTACACTTGTCAATGATACAGGTCTATAATTGAGGGGGTCTTCCATGCTTCCACTTTTGTAGATTGGAACTATGTTAGCCTTTTTCCACACATCTGCTACGACTCCTGTATGCTGGGGTGTCTGAAAAATCAGCTGAAGTGGAATGCTGAGTTCAACTGCACATTCTCTCAGAACACATGGTGAAACTCCATCTGTGCCAACCGCTTGGTTATTACTTAGCTCCAAGAGCATTTATTTCACTTTGTCTCTTAGACACCTCTATGCGCTCTATGCTGTTCTGTGGAATTCTTATTGTCTGGTTCTCTGAAGATCTCATTTTATACAAACACACTTTGGAACTTTCCGTTTAATGTTCACGCATTTCATTTTCATTTTCTGTGTGTCTGGCCCCCATTTTCAACCTCTGAATATTATCCTTTACCTGCAGCTTACTTTTAAAGAATTTATAGAAAAGACCTGGATCTGATTTACATTAGTCTGCTATACAGTTCTCAAAGTTCCTCTCCGCCTCTCTCCTCACCGACTTGTAGTTGTTTCTTGCATCTTTGTATCGCTGGTATGTTTGTTGGTTTGGCCTCTTCCTATAATCATTCCATGCGTGTGTCTTTTAATCTCTGGCCCTATCGTAGTTTCTGTTGAACCGACCCTGTTTCCTAGGTCTGCATCTCTGTTTTGGTATGAATGTTTGTGTGTCTTCATCGTATATTTCACAAAATTAGGCATACATCACATTTACTTCCTTGCCTAGCAACAAGTCTGTCTAGTTATACCCATAAAAAAATTTCTAAGTTCCCCATAGCGTCCTCTCTTGAAATCGAGTTTAACAACTGTTTCAATGTCCCCATTCTCTACTAGATTATATCGCATAGCATATTAAATGTCCAAGAGGACGTGATCACTCTTTCCCAAGGGAGGAAGGTACTGGATGTCAAATATCTCTTCTTCTTTCCTGGTGAATACTAGATCCAGTACTGACGGAACACCCCCTTCTCTCATACTTGTGGCCTGCTTGACGTATTGATACAAGAATGTGTCCAAGATGAGGTTTACAAATCTGCATGCCCTCTGTTCTTGCCTCGTAGGCCTCCCAGTCTATTGCCTTAAAGTCCCCCAGTACCAACAATCGAGATTTATCTTTATCTGCTCTTACCATAATCTCTTTCATGACCAGTATGAGGCCCTCTCGTTTGTCATCCAGATCTTCCTTTGTCCATGTGTTGCTTGCTGGTTGGCTGTAGGCATTTAAAATTATCAGCTTATCATCTTGATTTGACCTGCAATGCCATTATGTCAATATCTCGAGGGTTTTCAAATTAACTCTTTCCTTCAGGTGTTCTTTCACCAGCACAGCCACTCCTTCCCCCTTTCTAGTTTTCCTGACACGTCTCCAAACTGAGTAGCCCCTTGGGAATACGACGTCATTTAAAATATTTTCTTCAAGTTTCGTCTCTGTTAATGTGACAATATCTGGGACTTTGAGCTGAATTATATCCTTCAACTCCAATATTTTCGATCTCACTCCATCTATGTTGGTATATACTATTTTCAGGAACATGTTCCCCTTCCCTTTATTCTTTACACCCCTCTTCCTTTAATGATTTTGTTGCTTTGTCTTTATGTACCACTTCACAAGCTTTCCAGTCCCTGACACTTTGTAGAAAAAAAAAATCCTTTCTTCTTCATTTCTATTCCCATTTAGACGTTTTGCCTCATGAGGTTCATTTTCAGCTCTTCTGTCCTCCTTTGAGAGGTCTTGTCTTACTGACCAAAGTTTGCCATCCTTGTCACATTGCAATTTTCTGGTATTTCGAAGCACTTCTGTCATATACTTCACTCCATTAAATGTCACCCTTAAGGGGAGGTTCTTGTCTTTCTCATATTTACCTATCCTCCTAAAATCACTGACATGCTCTTTTTAATTTAGGCCTTCTCCTAATCCTACTATTTTTTCTATGCTTTTCATCTCTTCTGCTGCTCGGTCCACTTTAGATGAAATTTCCTTCTCTAAACGTCCAAAAATTATTATGGACTTACTTCTATCTGCAGTGTTTTGTACTAGTTTACTGTTGGTTATCAGTTCTTTCCTAATTGCTTGCCTAAGATCCGTTTCTATGGTGTGTGTGTGTGTGTGTGTGTGTGTGTGTGTGTGTGTGTGTGTGTGTGTGTGTGTGTGTGTGTGTGTGTGTGTGTGTCTGTGTGTGTGTGTGTGTGTGTAATTACCTAAGTGTAATTACCTAAGTGTAGTTACAGGATGAGAGCTACGCTCGTGGTGTCCCGTCTTCCCAGCACTCTTTGTCATATAACGCTTTGAAACTACTGACGGTCTTGGCCTCCACCACCTTCTCACTTAACTTGTTCTAACCGTCTACCACTCTATTTGCGAAAGTGAATTTTCTTATATTTCTTCGGCATCTGTGTTTAGCTAGTTTAAATCTATGACCTCTTGTTCTTGAAGTGCCAGGTCTCAGGAAATCTTCCCTGTCGATTTTATCAATTCCTGTTACTATTTTGAACGTAGTGATCATATCACCTCTTTTTCTCCTGTCTTCTAGTTTTGGCATATTTAATGCGTCTAACCTCTCCTTGTAGTTCTTGCTCTTCAGTTCTGGGAGCCACTTAGTAGCATGTCTTTGCACCTTTTCCAGTTTGTTGATGTGCTTCTTAAGATATGGGCACCACACAACAGCTGCATATTCTAGCTTTGGCCTAACAAAAGTCATGAACAATTTCTTTAGTATATCGCCATCCATGTATTTAAATGCAATTCTGAAGTTAGAAAGCATAGCATAGGCTCCTTGTACAATATTCTTTATGTGGTCCTCAGGTGATAGTTTTCTATCTAGAACCACCCCTAGATCTCTTTCTTTATCAGAATTCTTTAAAGATTTCTCACATAATATATAGGTTGTGTGGGGTCTATGTTCTCCTATTCCACATTCCATAACATGACATTTATTAACATTAAATTTCATTTGCCAAGTGGTGCTCCATCTACTTATTTTGTCCAGGTCTTCTTGAAGGGCATGACAATCATCTAAATTTCTTATCCTTCCTATTATCTTAGCATCATCAGCAAACATGTTCATATAATTCTGTATACCAAATGGTAGATCATTTATGTACACAATAAACATCACTGGTGCAAGAACTGAACCCTGTGGTACTCCACTTGTGACATTTCTCCATTTCGATACATTGCCTCTGATTACTGCCCTCATTTTTCTATCAGTCAGAAAATTTTTCATCCATGATAGAAGCTTACCTGTCACCCCTCCAATATTTTCCAGTTTCCAGAACAACCTCTTATGTGGAACTCTGTCGAAAGCCTTTTTTAGGTCCAGATAGATGCAGTCAACCCAACCATCTCTTTCCTGTAATATCTCTGTGGCTCGATCATAGAAACTGAGTAAATTCGATACACAGGATCTTCCAGATCGAAAACTATACTGTCTGTCTGATATTATATCATTTCTCTTTAGGTGTTCTACCCATTTAGTTTTGATTAGTTTTTCCAATACTTTCACTATTATACTCGTCAATGATACAGGTCTATAATTGAGGGGGTCTTCCCTGCTGCCACTTTTGTAGATTGGAACTATGTTAGCCTGTTTCCACACGTCTGCTACGATTCCTGTACACAGGGATGCCTGAAAGATCAGGTGAAGTGGAATGCTGAGCTCAGATGCACATTCTCTCAGAACCCATGGTGAAACGCCATCTGGGCCAGCTGCTTTGTTCTTACCGAGCTCCTTCAGCATTTTTTCCACTTCGTCTCTAGTCACCTCTATGTGCTCTATGTTGTTCTCTGGAATTCTTATTGTATCTGGTTCCCTAAAGATTTCATTTTGTACAAACACACTTTGGAACTTTTCGTTTAATGTTTCACACATTTCCTTTTCATCTTCCGTGAATCTATTTCCCATTTTCAACCTTTGAATATTATCCTTTACTTGCAATTTGTTGTTTATGAATTTATAGAATAGACCTGGTTCTGTTTTACATTTGTCTGCAATCCCTTTTTCAAAATTTCTTTCTGCCTCTCTCCTCACTGCCGTGTAGTTGTTTCTCGCATCTTTGTATCGCTGGTATGTTTGGGGGTTCGGCCTCTTCCTGTATTGATTCCATTTTTGTGTCTTTTGGTCTCTAGCCCTCTCGCAATTTCTATTGAACCAATCCTGTTTCCTAGTTCTGCATCTCTGTTTTGGTATAAATTTTTTTGTGCCTTTATCATATATTTCACAAAACTTGACATACATCTCATTCACTTCCTTGCCTAGCATCAAGTCTGTCCAATTATACTCACTAAAAAAATGTCTAAGGTCACCATAATGTCCTCTCCTGAAGTCTGGTTTTTCAACTGCTTCAACCTCCTTATTTTCTTCCAGCTTATAACGCATTGCATACTTTATTCCCAAAAAGACATGGTCACTTTTACCCAAGGGAGGAAGGTACTGAATGTCAAATATCTCTTCCTCCTTCCTGGTAAATATCAAATCTAGCATGGAGGGAACGTCACCTTCCCTCATCCTCGTAGCTTGTTTAACATGTTGATACAAGAATGTTTCCAGGATGAGGTCTACAAATTTACAGGTCCAAAAATCTTCTGTTTTAGCTTCATATGCTTCCCAGTCTATGGATTTCAAGTTGAAGTCACCAACTATGATCGTGATCTATCGTTATCCACTCTCGCTATAATCTCTCTCATTATTGTTATAAGACCTTCACGTTTACTATCTAGCTCCTCCTTTGGCCATGTGCTGCTTGGCGGTGGACTATATGCATTTATTATCATTAGTTTATCATCCTCATGGCAGATCTCTAGTGCTATTATGTCAACTTCTTGTGGATTGGCAGTCATTATTTCGTTCACCTTTAGGTGTTCTTTTACCAGCACAGCAACGCCACCGCCTTTCCTAATTGTTCTGTCCCGTCTCCAAATTGAGTAGCCCCATGGGAATATGACCTCATTTAAAATTACATCTTCAAGTTTTGTCTCCATGAGGGCAACAATGTCTGGTGTCTGCAGCTGTATTACATCACTTAACTCCAGCATCTTCGATCTCACTCCATCTATGTTGGTGTATGCAATCTTCAGGAACTTGTTCCCCCTCTCCTTATTCTTCACTCCCCCTCTCTCTATTGATTTTGTTGGTTTGCCTTCATGTACCACTTTACTGTTCTGCCTACCCCTATCACTTTGTAGAAAAAAAGAATTGATTTCTTCTTCATTCCTGCTCTCATTTAAATGTTTTGCCTCGGCGAGGTTCAGTTTCAGCTTCTCTCTATCTTCTTTTGAAAGATCTCGTCTTAACGACCACCCTTTCCCATCCTCATCACTTTGCAATTTTCTAGCATTCCTTAGTACTTCTTCCATCTGTTTGGCACCGTTTAGGGTGATCCTCAAAGGTCGATCTTTCCCTTTTACGTACCTGCCTATGCTCCTGTAGTCGCACACATTCTCTATGGTTGTAAGACCTTCCACGAGGCCAACAATTTTATCTACTACTTTAGCTTCTTCTACAGCTCTTTCTGACCTAGATATTATCGCCTTTTCTTTGCAGCCAAAAATGATCAGGGACTTACTCCGATCAACTGTGTTTTGCACCAACTTCGGGTTAGATGCCAATTCTTTTCTCACTTCCAGCCTAATGTTTGTTTTATCTTGGTTGCTGCAGTGTTTGACTTCCTTTACTGCTTCTTCTATTTTTTCCTTCTCCTTGGCCACTTGTGCATAAGTGAGTTGTATATCTTTCTTGCACTGTTCTATTCCCTGTGTAACTTCCTCCATCTGTGCTGACAAAAGCTGTTTCTCCTGTTGAATTTCCTTGCCTAACCTATTGTAGTCATTTATGTTTAAATTTACTTTAACTTCTTCCAAAGCTATTTTTAAGAGTTTATTTTCTTCTTCCATGGCTTTGCAATTTGTTTCCAATTGATTCTTATCCTTGCGCAAGTCTTTCACTAAACCCTCAAGACATAAAACTTTGCTATTCAAATGGTCATTACTTTCTTTCAATTTACTAATTATTTCTACATGAGAGTTCACTATAGTATCTAAATTTACCAACTTGTTATGTAGACTGCTAATATCAATGCTTTCTTCATTGAATCCCTCAAAATCAAGCTCTGTTTTATTTTTCCCCTTGCCAGTGGCCATCTTGAATGTTCTTCTCTGCACTGTAAACACTAGGGCAACTTTTTCTCATCCGATTTTTCACTTCTCTTAGCACTTTCCTGTTATCTCACCTATTTTTCAAGAGCACTATACCTTTATGTTCTCTGGGACACCACTCACTACCATCAACCTGTACTACAATACTTAGGATTGTTGAAATATGCTGGAGCTCCTCTGCTGCAAGTGTTGACCCTAGGGGTGTCACCTTTTGAATTTTTGAAGTGTGTGTGTGTGTGTGTGTGTGTGTGTGTGTGTGTGTGTGTGTGTGTGTGTGTGTGTGTGTGTGTGTGTGTGTGTGTGCGCGCGCGCGCGCGTGTGTTATCCTGTCAGTCTGTATCTGTGTGTGTGTGTGTGTGTGTGTGTGTGTGTGTGTGTGTGTGCGCGCGCGCGCGCGTGTGTTATCCTGTCAGTCTGTATCTGTGTGTGTGTGTGTGTGAGGTGCACCTTCATAACGTTGAGAGCCTCGGGGGAGTCTATCAAGACACAGTGGAGCACATCGAGCATGCCGGTTCCCTCGCCGGCTGACCCCAGACGAGAAAAGAGCCAGTTGAGGCGGTGGCTGTTGGCGAACTGTGAGCAGTTGGTGTGGTTCCCCTTGATGACGGCAGCCAGCAGCTGGTAGAGGTATCCTGTCATAAAATAACACAAGTTACACATCAGCCACACAGTTATAAACCTGACCTGCACCAAAGTACTCCCAATAATACTTAGGTAAAGACTAGTTAACCACCTAGACGGGATTAGGTACGTAAACAAACAACGAAATGGCTTCATTTCCTAAATTTGAACATCAGTATTGACCGCTGTGTTAAGTATATCATGTGTACTGCTTTTGTTTACTTTGTTTAAACTTTACATGTTGTTATCTTCCAAATCACTGCAGATTCTTAAAATATACCTCAGTCAGTAGTTTTGTGTACTTATGTATACCTCAAATTATTTGTAAACTTTTAAGATTTGTCCAAACGCTGTGCGAGTTATTGACGTTATTATTTACCATGGTACGACACAAGTGAACACTATAAGAAGAGCTTTATTGAGTTAATTTATAGATTTAGCTTGGCATAAGTCTCAGGAGCAGTGATGTGTGTACTCACCTAATTGTGCTTGCGGGGGTTGAGCTTTGGCTCTTTGGTCCCGCCTCTCAACTGTCAATCAACTAATGTACAGGTTCCTGAGCCTATTGGGCTCTATCATATCTACATTTGAAACTGTGTATGGAGTCAGCCTCAACCACATCACTTCCTAGTGCATTCCATTTATTAACTACTCTGACACTGAAAAAAATCTTTCTAACGTCTCTGTGGCTCATCTGGGTACTAGGTTTCTACCTGTATCTCCTTGTTAGTGTCCCACCCGTGCTGAAGAGTTTGTCTTTGTCCACCCTGTCAATTCCCCTGAGAATTTTGTAGGTGGTTATCATGTCTCCCCTTACTCTTCTGTTTTCCAGGGACGTGAGGTTCAGCTCCTTTAGCCTTTCCTCGTAGCTCATACCTCTCAGTTCCGGGACGAGTCTGGTGGTATAACGCTGAATCTTCTCTAACTTTGTCTTGTGTTTAACTAGGTATGGACTCCAGGCTGGAGCTGCATACTCCAGGATTGGTCTGATATAAGTGGTATACAGGGTCCTGAACGATTCCTTACACAAGTTTCTAAAGGCAGTTCTTATGTTGGCCAGTCTAGCATATGCCGCTGATGATATCCTTTTGATGTGGGCCTCTGGGGACAGGTTCGGTGTGATATCAACCCCCAGATCTTTCTCTCTATGTGTGACACGGGAGCAGTGATGTGTGTGACACCTGAGCAGTGATGTGTGTGACATTGGAGAAGTGATATTTGTGACATGGGAGCAGTGATGTGTGTGACACGGGATCAGTGATGTGTGTGACACGGGAGCAGTGATGTGTGTGACACGGGAGCAGTGATGTGTGTGACACGGGGGACAGTGATGTGTGTGACACGGGAGCAGTGATGTGTGTGACACGGGGGACAGTGATGTGTGTGACACGGGAGCAGTGATGTGTGTGACACGGGAGCAGTGATGTGTGTGACACGGGAGCAGTGATGTGTGTGACACGGGATCAGTGATGTGTGTGACACGGGAGCAGTGATGTGTGTGACACGGGATCAGTGATGTGTGTGACACGGGAGCAGTGATGTGTGTGACACGGGAGCAGTGATGTGTGACACGGGGGACAGTGATGTGTGTGACATGGGAGCAGTGATGTGTGTGACATGGGAGCAGTGATGTGTGTGACACGGGAGCAGTGATGTGTGTGACACGGGAGCAGTGATGTGTGTGACACGGGGGACAGTGATGTGTGTGACACGGGAGCAGTGATGTGTGTGACACGGGAGCAGTGATGTGTGTGACACGGGGGACAGTGATGTGTGTGACACGGGGGACAGTGATGTGTGTGACACGGGAGCAGTGATGTGTGTGACACGGGGGACAGTGATGTGTGTGACACGGGGGACAGTGATGTGTGTGACACGGGAGCAGTGATGTGTGTGACATGGGAGCAGTGATGTGTGTGACACGGGAGCAGTAATGTGTGTGACACGGGAGCAGTGATGTGTATGACACGGGAGCAGTGATGTGTGTGACACGGGGGACAGTGATGTGTGTGACACGGGGGACAGTGATGCGTGTGACACGGGGGACAGTGATGCGTGTGACACGGGAGCAGTGATGTGTGTGACACGGGGGACAGTGATGTGTGTGACACGGGAGCAGTGATGTGTGTGACACGGGAGCAGTGATGTGTGTGACACGGGAGCAGTGATGTGTGTGACACGGGGGACAGTGATGTGTGTGACACGGGAGCAGTGATGTGTGTGACACGGGAGCAGTGATGTGTGTGACACGGGGGACAGTGATGTGTGTGACACAGGGCCAGTGATGTGTGTGACACGGGGGACAGTGATGTGTGTGACACGGGGGACAGTGATGTGTGTGACATGGGAGCAGTGATGTTTGTGACACGGGAGCAGTGATGTGTGTGACACGGGAGCAGTGATGTGTGTGACACGGGGGACAGTGATGTGTGTGACACGGGGGACAGTGATGTGTGTGACACGGGAGCAGTGATGTGTGTGACACGGGAGCAGTGATGTGTGTGACACGGGAGCAGTGATGTGTGTGACACGGGAGCAGTGATGTGTGTGACACGGGAGCAGTGATGTGTGACACGGGAGCAGTGATGTGTGTGACACGGGAGCAGTGATGTGTGTGACACGGGAGCAGTGATGTGTGTGACACGGGGGACAGTGATGTGTGTGACACGGGAGCAGTGATGTGTGTGACACGGGAGCAGTGATGTGTGTGACACGGGAGCAGTGATGTGTGTGACACGGGGGACAGTGATGTGTGTGACACGGGAGCAGTGATGTGTGTGACACGGGAGCAGTGATGTGTGTGACACGGGAGCAGTGATGTGTGTGACACGGGGGACAGTGATGTGTGTGACACGGGGGACAGTGATGTGTGTGACACGGGAGCAGTGATGTGTGTGACACGGGAGCAGTGATGTGTGTGACACGGGAGCAGTGATGTGTGTGACACGGGAGCAGTGATGTGTGTGACACGGGAGCAGTGATGTGTGTGACACGGGGGACAGTGATGTGTGTGACACGGGGGACAGTGATGTGTGTGACACGGGGGACAGTGATGTGTGTGACACGGGAGCAGTGATGTGTGTGACACGGGAGCAGTGATGTGTGTGACACGGGGGACAGTGATGTGTGTGACACTGGAGCAGTGATGTGTGTGACACAGGGCCAGTGAGAAGACTGTCAGGAAGTGTGTCGAAGACACACTTCCAGACAGCACAAGACCACATTAAGTGATGAATGGTAACTTACCATTCACTTACCTTGTGAGGTAAGTGGCTAGTCTTACCTCACTAAGATCCAAAAGGTAAATAAATATAAGTTGATAAATTGAGAGAAAAAACAAGTGTAGATGAGGAGGAAGAAAGAAAGGGTTGAGAGGTCATGGAGAAAGAGACTATGAACAAGTGAGTGCCACTGTCAGAGGGAGTAATAGAAATGATTGGTTAAGAATGACAAGGAAGTGTGTGGAGTTCCAAATATTGTTAATGAATAAGAAGGATTCCTTGGTAGGATGAGGTGGTGATATGAGCACTTGATGACAAGAAAATCCAATAGACGTTGTGGATACAAAGTGAATGAGAAAGGGAAGACAATTTAAGTATATTGGGAGCAAATATAATTAGAAAAGTTCAGATACTCAAGAACAAGAAATAAATGAGGAGATTGGGATAAACAATGAAATAACATCATAAAAGTACTGAAAGCTCTTTCAGACTAAAAGAAATAAGAGGAAGACTTGGAAAGGAGGGTAACTGAGAATGAATGTTAATGATGAACATTAGAGAATGTGAAATGGTTCAGAGAAGATTTAAAGTGGCGGAGAGAATGTTGTGAATGTCTAACGGGTGGAGGCTATGAAAGAGGAGCCAGTAGGAACATTATTGGATCTGACGGTGGGAGAAGAAAGATATTATGCTTTCTGATGTATCAATGTAAGAGGTGAATATATTTATGATAAACTGAAATGTGACAAAGTTGCAGGTGCTGATGATGTATATGGAGGAATTACTAAATGTTCTGTAAAGAAAGCAATAGAGTGCATGTGGGAAATTCGGCAGAAGGCAAGAAATAAAAGCAATATGCCAGGGAACTATTTTTTTGCACTGATTTTTTAACTGTGCAAATATAGCAGAATACAGCGACTGAGAGAATGAGAGAGAGGCGTTAATTTGCTGAGTTAAGTGGGCAATGTGTATGTAAGGACACTGGCCGCAAGTGTAATAGAAATTAGTGACAAATTGATCAGTGATGAACAAAGTGGATATTGTGGTGGTGGAAGAAGGGGGGGTGGATCACACGTCGGCATCAAGACACCCTTCAGAGAGAGGGAATGTTAGACACGCTGTAAGGTGTACATTGCATTTTTGGACATGGAGAAAGCATATGATAAAGTTACCAGAGAAGGAGTTTGGAGAGTAATTGGTGTGTAGAGAGTTGGCAGAATGCTACCGAAGTGCTGTGGAATGTTCCTATGTAGGAAGCAGAGCATGTGTAAGAATTATTGGTGTTATGAATGAATGAATGACTGACTAATATTAAGGTAGGTGTACATGAGAGTTGTGTGATATCTGCCCTGGTTGTTCCGTACACACATGGGTGTAGTCACGAGGGAGGTCAAGGTCACAATGCCAGACACGAGTGTAAACATCGTGTAAAGACTTAATACCAGTAATTAGAGCATGACAAATTTTATGTGAACAGATGGGATAGATTTTAGAAGAAAGTAAAAGGAAGATTTGTAAATTAGTTTAAAATTGTATTGTGTTAACAGACTGTTCAAATAAAATAGGGATTCAAGTTATGGAGGTGGAGAGACAAGGAAATTCTTAATGTGGCACAAAATAATGTGTGACATCAACAGTGAAATGCTGTTAGTGGTCACCGTCTTAATACCCGGGATATATGAGTGATAAAAGACGAATGTGTGTAATTAAGAACGAGAGCAGAGTCAGCTAGCGAAGAAGAGTGAGAGGCAGTGAAGGCCTTGGTTAGGAGAACTAAACGTTGAATGGATGCAGCCCGAGGTGTACATAAAGTAGTAGTGTTTGTGAAACATTGTGTGGTACCATCGGTGCCATATTTATACATTAGTCTACCAAGCAACAGGGTAGGGCCTCACAAAAGCAAAGATTTTGTATATATATTTAGCACTTTGTGAAACCCTCTTCTGCAGATTTTTAACAAGGAGCCTCCAAGCTTTAAATAGCTTAGGGCCACACCATGTCTATATCCTGAACTGGTTATGAATACGTAAATTCAAGCTTTACGGTAGAAACAACTCATAATCTAGGGTAGAAACAACTCATAATCTAGGGTAGAAACAACTCATAATCTAGGGTAGAAACAACTCATAATCTACGGTAGAAACAACTCATAATCTAGGGTAGAAACAACTCATAATCTAGGGTAGAAACAACTCATAATCTAGGGTAGAAACAACTCATAATCTAGGGTAGAAACAACTCATAATCTAGGGTAGAAACAACTCATAATCTAGGGTAGAAACAACTCATAATCTACGAAACAGGTGTTGAATGAGAACTTAGGAGAATGGAGTAAGAAATTAAGTGTGGAGACGTATAAATAATCCAAAATGGGCCCGAATATTACCGAGATGGGTTAGTCACGTTGCAGGAATGGATTATTGCAGACGGGGGAAGAAAGTATTTTCAAGTAATATGATGGTTTGACATGAAGTTAAAATCTGGGAATAAGTTGGGTGGACAGGGAATGAGTGCGTGAGGAAGCAGTGAGTAAATGTGTGAGGGAGAAGTGAGTGCACGAGAGAGCGGAAAGAGTGTGGGATAACATACAAGATATGGTAATGGAAAGGCTAGAGAGAAGAAGATTGGAAGGTTAAATGCATTTGTATGGTTCACGAGGATCACTATACACCTGGCCTTATAAAGCTGTAGATTGGTGCTGTTAATGAATGCTGTATAATGCTGTATATATTGCATTGTGAAAAATATAGTAAATGAAGGTGCGACAATGTAAATAACCATCCTTTTTTCATATATTACTTATTTTTACTTCGCTGAAGTCTCTCCAATGAACGAGAGATATGGAAAACTTGTAATGTATGTATGTATGAGCTAAGTAGACTTAAGTTGGCACTTATGGCAGCTAAACAGGCACTAGCTGCTCCTTGTAGCGTTGAGGAAGATAATAACAGGAGCATATAAGCAAGGACACATAAGATGTCTGTTGTCATGGGTCAAATTGCTGGTTGAAACTCATCATGACGGTCACAGACCAGGCTGTGCCATAAGTAACCTGACTATAGGGACACTAGTCATTTGTTAGATAACACACAATTTGTAAGGATCAAAATGACTTTAAAATACATGTTACTTGTCTTTAAGTGAGAAAGCAGCCGTCGTAAGAGCAAGAGCCATCATGCTGGCCGCACCTGATATAATATCCCAGTCGAGGCCGGCCTCCTCCCCGGCGAGAGCCACCAGGTAGCCCTGCTGGGTGATGATGGTGATCTTGTCGATGGCGTCCAGGATCAGGTTGAGAATGCCTTCTTCTTGGAACAGGTCCTGGCGGTTCCTCAGGGCTCGTAGCGACACCTGCCTCTCGTTGTGTTCTGAACGACAACAATAATTACACTGCAGATTCTGTTATTTATTCCCTCGGTGAAGTTATCCCTTGTCTAGGGTGAAGCTCTTCTTATCATACAGACAAATGACATTGCAAACAATATTATCAAATATTAAACATAAAAACATAACCTGATCATCTAATGATTCAAAAATATAATATAATAATAATATAATATTACTAAAATACACATGTGGTAAATATATAAAAGTTCACTCAAAAAGAAAGTAATGAAGTGAATGAGATTATTTTTATGTCTTTGATGGTGCTGGGTGGACGGGTGGGTGATGGTGCTGGGTGGACGGGTGGGTGATGGTGCTGGGTGGACGGGTGGGTGATGGTGCTGGGTGGACGGGTGGGTGATGGTGCTGGGTGGACGGGTGGGTGATGGTGCTGGGTGGACGGGTGGGTGATGGTGCTGGGTGGACGGGTGGGTGATGGTGCTGGGTGGACGGGTGGGTGATGGTGCTGGGTGGACGGGTGGTGATGGTGCTGGGTGGACGGGTGGGTGATGGTGCTGGGTGGACGGGTGGGTGATGGTGCTGGGTGGACGGGTGGGTGATGGTGCTGGGTGGACGGGTGGGTGATGGTGCTGGGTGGACGGGTGGGTGTTGGTGCTGGGTGGACGGGTGGTGATGGTGCTGGGTGGACGGGTGGGTGATGGTGCTGAGTGGACGGGTGGGTGATGGTGCTGGGTGGACGGGTGGGTGATGGTGCTGGGTGGACGGGTGGGTGATGGTGCTGGGTGAACGGGTGGGTGATGGTGCTGGGTGGACGGGTGGGTGATGGTGCTGGGTGGACGGGTGGGTGATGGTGCTGGGTGGACGGGTGGGTGTTGGTGCTGGGTGGACGGGTGGTGATGGTGCTGGGTGGACGGGTGGGTGATGGTGCTGAGTGGACGGGAGTAGTAGGGAGTAAGACTCACAGGCTCCTTTTTTTTTGGGGGGGCGGAGGACCCCTGTGAGTTGTACGACTCACAGGCTCCTTTTTTTTTTGGCGAGTGGACCCCTTTGAGTTGTACGACTCACAGGCTCCTTTTTTGTTTTTCTGGAAATTCGTGTGTAGCGTGTCGGGGTTTTCAGGTAATTTTTTTTTTCAGTCACAGATTTGGAATTAGGGAATTCTTATAATGAAAAATAATGTCATACGAGTTTGTTAAAGTTATTATAAGAAAAATAATTTCCGAGACATAGAAGTTTGTTAAGGCCTTATGGGAGAAATTCAAATAACGTGTGTAGCACTTTAGGGCTTCCAGGAGAACTCTACGGACATATTTTACATGTTTTCAACTTACAAAATCGTCTATGTAAGCCTTAGTTATTCATATAAATTTAGAAAATCACCTGTGTAAGTCATGGTTTTCAGGGTTTCGTACATCACACCCCCCTCCCTCCCCCCTTACCTCGCAATCTCTCACGTCACCTTTATTTACTTTGCGCCCAGCCAGCCAGTCGGCTCTTAATCTTATCTTATCTTCATAATATCTGGACCGTCCCTCCTCTCTCTCTCTCTCCTTTCATTCAGTTCAACTATTTTCCAACATCGTATGTTTGCTCCTTTTCATTAAGCAAGTCAGTATGTTTGCTCCTTTTCATTAAGCAAGTCAGTTTTACACAAATAAATCATGTTAGTAAGCAAGTTCTAGCTCACGTTCCCCACCTTAGTCCCCTGTCGTATAAAGAATACTATCATTCCAATCCCTCTAAAATTTAAAAATAATCATATTTCAAATGTAGTTCAATACAGTAATTAGTTACCAAGCTCCAGCTCTTGTCCTCCGCCTTAGCTCTCTCTCGTATCTTCGTTAGTAACAGTCCAATTTCCCTGAAATTTTTACCCTCTGTATTTCAGACATAGTTTAGTAAATGCAAACAATTATCAAACTCTAGCTCTTGTCCCCAGCTTAGTTCATTTGTACAAAATCATTAGTAACAGTCCAAATTCCCTGAGATTTTTACCCTCTGTATTTCAGACACCGTAAATAAGATCAAAACAGTTACCAAGCTCCAGCTCTCGTCCCCGCCTTAATTCTCTTTCGTATCTTTGTAAATAACCCATCAATTTCCCTAAAATTAAAAGCAGACATACTTCAAAGTTAGTAAATAAGATCAAGTCAGTTACTGAGCTCCAGCTCTCGCCCCCCACCCTCTTCCACCCTCGAGTCTTTGTAAATAAACCATCAATTTCCCTTAAATTGTTACCCTCTGTATTTCAGACACCGTAAATAAAATCAAGTCAGTTATCGAGCTCCAGCTCTCGTCCCCGCCTTAATTCTCTTTCGTATCTTTGTAAATAACCCATCAATTTCCCTAAAATTAAAAGCAGACATACTTCAAAGTTAGTAAATAAGATCAAGTCAGTTACTAAGCTCCAGCTCTCGTCACCGCTTTAGTTCTCTCTCGTATCTTCGTTAGTATCAGTCCAATTCCCCTGAAATTTTTACCCTCTGTATTTCAGACATAGTAAATATGAAGTAAACAAGTATAAAACTCTAGCTCATGTCCTCTGTCCAAGCTCACTTTTGTAAATTCATTACTCTCAGTCCAATCACCCAACTACATTTTCAGACATAGTAAATAAAAACCAGTTCAGTTGTCAAGTTTCAACTCTTGTGCCCCAGCATAGTTCATTTGTGCAAGTTCTTTATTTCCAACTATATCACATGAGATTTAAGATCACCTTATTTTCTAACGTAGTAAAATTAATCAGGGCATTAACCAAGCTCCATTCCCTCAGCCTTAGATCATCAGACATAAATATTTTCAATCAAGTCCGTCTCCAGCTTAACTCTTACCCTTTCCCTCCCTTACCTTCTCATCCCCAACTTATCCAAACCTTCAATAATCGTACTGTATTTGCATATTTTCTCTATATTCACTGTGTTCTTCGTATTCTCATCCGTGTTCACTCCATGTTCTTCAAATGTTCACAGTCCCATTCAGTTCATATTTTCACAAGTATCTCTATTTTTTATGTAATCTTTCTCTTAGTCTCATTATGTTCTCTACAAATTCTAGTCATATTTTCTATGTTTTCATGTTCATCACATGTTCTCTTTACAACTTTTATACTCAATATTCATGCTAACCTCAATTTTTTATGTTCTTTGTTTCTTTTAACCAATTTGTTTCTTCCATTCACTAACTAGTTTCTTTGTCAAATAATATTATACTGCATTACAGTTTCCTCAACAATTTTAGTCACCCAGTTTTTATTTGCAAAAACTATGTCAAAGTAATTCTCGTAGTCAACTTAATAGTTCTACCAGCCATGTTCTTAAACAAATCTACACTTTATTCAGTTCCAAATTTACAAAGACAAACCTTTCTTGTAACTTCTTAACTAAAAATCTTTCGCCAATCAACTAAAACATAGTCACTTTCGTCATTTCTCAACTAAACTTATTATCCAATCAACCAAAAAATTGTCAAAGGAATCTTTCCAACACTGTTCATAACTAAACTTATTATCCAGTCAACTAAAAATAGTCAGAAATAGCCTCGTTCAACACTGTTCTTAACTAAAACAACCTTTCTCTTAGCTAAAAATTGTCAAAGGAAACTTTTTTCAGCACTTTCTTAACAGGCACTATGTTTCATCAAGAAAAATTGTCAAAGGAAACTTTCCAAAACTGTTCATAACTAGCTTTTTATCCATCGTCAATCAACTAAAAATAATAACTTTCATCATTTCTTAACTAAACTTATTCCCCAGTCATCAGAAAATAACCGTGTTCTTCATGTTTCATTGTCATTTCATAACTAAAATTATCCATCAATCAACAGAAAAAGCCATGTTCATCATGTTTTGTCTTTTTGCTTAACTAAATTATGTTTTGTCAAGTAAGAAAAAATAACCAAAGATATCTTTCATCGCTGTTCTTAACTGACATTATACTTTGGGGAGCACAAAAATAGTCTCCCTCGTCATGTTTTGTCTTTTTCCTTAACTAAAGTATTCATCAGTCAACTAAAAAATAGTTGCTTCATCATGTTTCCTTGTCATTTCTTAACTGAAATATCACTTCTCTCATTTAAAATAGTCATGTGTAGCCTCTTTCCAACACTGTTCTTAACTAAAGTAACCTTTCACTTCGCTAAAATAGTCATATTCGTCATTGTTCCTAACTAAAATTATATGTCGTTA
Source organism: Procambarus clarkii (assembly GCF_040958095.1). NCBI lineage: Eukaryota > Metazoa > Arthropoda > Malacostraca > Decapoda > Cambaridae > Procambarus > Procambarus clarkii. The sequence goes on along the minus strand of NC_091227.1, from coordinate 12,458,267 downwards.
AGTAAGAAATATAGTCAAAGACTCTCTTCGAGACATCAAAGACATCCTTTAAGACTTCAATGGGACTCTTCCATTCATCAAAGACATTCTCTAAGCCCTCAAAGTTATTCTCAGCACAATCAAAAGTTATTCCAAGACAACAAAAGTCATTCTCAGAGCTATCAAAATTATTCTCGGAGTCATCAAAAGGTATTCTCTAACTCACTTTTGGTCATTAAAGTTAATTTCTATGTTATAAAAGTTTGTCTCAGAGACATCTAAAGTTAATCTTAGAGTTATCAAAGTTGATCTCTAAAACAACAAAAGTTAATCTCTGTCATCAAAGTTGATCTGCAAGATATCTTCGAGTCATCAAAGTTACTTTTCATTACATCAAAGACGCATTCAAATACTACCCATGTTCTCAGAAGTCTTTCTCAAAGTCATCAAAGTTATTCAAAGAGCTAACAAAAGTTATTCTCAGAGTCTCCTTCGTTCTTCAGAGAAACTTTCCAAAACATCTTTGTTCATCAAAGTTATTCTCAGAGTTAACAAAGGTAATCTCTAACTCACTCTCAGTCATCAAAGTTAATCCAAGAGACGTCAAAGTTAATCCAAGACATCATCTTTCATCAAAGATATTCTCTCTAAGCCATCAATGTTCTTCTCTAAGACATAAAAGTTATTCTCTATGTCAACAAAAGTTATTCTCTGAGCTAACAAAATACTACTCATGTTCTCAAAGACATTCTCCAATTCATCAATGTTGTTTCAAAGACATCAAAGTTAATCTCAGAGTTATCCAAAGACATTCTCAAAGTCATCTAAAGTTATTCTCTAAGACATCAAAGTTATTCTAAGAGTTATCAAAAGTTATTCTCAGTCATGTTATGTTATTCTCTAACTCTCTTCCATTCATCAAAGACATTCTCTAAGCCCTCAAAGTTATTCTCTAAGACAACAAAGTCATTCCCAGAGTCATCAAAAGTTATTCTTCGAAACATAAAATTTGCTCTGTAAGATATCTTCGTTCATCAAACTTATTCTCCGAGATATCTAAAGTTATTCTCAGAACAATCAAAAGTTATTATAAGACAACAAAAGTTATTCTCAGAGCTACCCAAAGCTATTCTCAGAGTCACCTTCGTTCGTCAGAGAAACTTTCAAAACATCTTTGTTCAACAAACTTGTTTTCAAAGTCATCAAAAGTTAATCTAAGACATCTGCTTTCATCAAAGTTATTTTCAGAGACATCTAAAGTTATTATGTAAGACATAAAAGTTATTCTCAGAGACATCAAATGTTATTCTCGAAGTCATCAAAGATATTTTCAGAGTCATCTAAAGTTAATTTCTATGTTATAAAGTTATTCTCAGAGACATCTAAAGTTAATCTTGGTCATCAAAGTTGTTCTCTAAACATCAATGTTGTTCTCCAAGACATCAAAGATGTTCTCAAAATCATAAAAGTTATTCCCAGAGCTATCAAAGTTATTCTCAAAGTCATCAAAGTTATTCAAAGAGCTAACAAAAGTTATTCTCTAAGTAACCTTTCGTTCATCAGAGAAGCTTTCTAAGACATCTTCGTTCATCAATGTTGATCTCTAAGTCACCTTTGTTCATCAAAGAAACTATCCTTCTTCCATCAAGTTATACTTTAAGACAACATTGTTGTTCTCTAAGACATCTTCAGGCATAAAATTTCTCCCCAAATGTAACTAGTTCAGCTTTTCATATCAAACTTACACTTCTGTTAAATATATTTTATTAGACATTTTACCTTTTAAACTGTTCTCTGAACTACACTGTTCAAACCTACGTAACCTATCCTCTCCACCCAATGTTACTTAGTTAACGTAACGTTCCTAAACCTAACTTTACCTATCCTATCCTAACATAACTTACCTTACCTTACCTACCTTTCCTAACTTAACCTGCTTAACCTATCTTACCTAACTTTACCTATATTACCTTACCATACCTTACCTATCCTACCTGACTTTACCTATCTTACCTAACTTAACCTGCATAACCTAACTTTACCTATGTTACCTTACCTACCTTACTTATCTTACCTATCTTACCTAACTTTACCTATCTTACCTAACTTAACTTCCATAACCTAACTTTACCTATGTTACCTTACCTTAACTTACCTATCTTACCTATCCTAACGTAACCTAACTTGCTTTACCTAACTTAATCTTACATTCCCAAACTGATGTATCCTAACTTATCTAGTCCAACCAGACATGCTCTAACTTACATAAGTATTCCTTCTTGTCTTTTGTGTTTCGTCAATCATTGTCTCATATTCATTTACTCATTTCATTAGTTAATTTCTCAAATGGTCACTTATGCATTTCAAGTGCTATTTGTTAGAGATTGGATATTTAAGCATTTCAAAGAATTTTTGTTATATATGGGCATTTACTCATTTCAAGGGATAATTTCTCAAATGGTCACTTATGCATTTCAAGTGCTATTTGTTAGAGATTGGATATTTAAGCATTTCAAAGAATTTTTGTTATATATGGGCATTTACTCATTTCAAGGGATAATTTCTCAAATGGACGTTTTTGCATTTCAAGTGTTATTTGTTTAAGATTGGGTGTTTAACCATTTCAAAGGTTTTTCATATATATGGGAACTTACTCGTTTCAAGGGCCAATTTCTCAAATGGTCATTTTTGCAGATCAAGGGTTATTTGTTAAAGTTCATCATGTTGCTCATAAGTTGTATTTATTATGTTTGTTATCATATGTTCATATTCCCCAACCCCTTAACCTAACCTCTTGTAATCTTAGTGTATTTGGTAGGTTCTATCATATGTTCTTATTCCCCAACCCCTTAACCTAACTTTTCAGATGTAGTTTGTTGAATATATTATCCTTTTCCTAACCTTTCAGATGTAGTTTGTTGAATATATTATCCTTTTCCTAACCTTTCAGATGTAGTTTTGTTTCTCCTTTTTATATATTTTTACCCAAACCATCTTTCCTTCTTTACTTTGATTCTCCTACTCCTTCTAACCCTCCTTTTCTATCTCTCTCCCTTATTCTCTCTCTTCCTCCCCCTCTCTCTCCCTCATTTGCTCAAATGCTCTCTTGTTTCTCAATTCAAGTCTTAGTGCTCCCATGCCCACACTCTCTCTCATTCTCTCTTCTTTGGTCCCATTTTCTTCCTCCCCCTCTCTCTTACTCCTTGCTCTTCTTTCATGCTCTCACTCCCTTGAGCTCTTGTTTCTCAATTTCAAGTCTTAGTAGATCTGATTCTTTACTATTGTAATTTTATTATTACTAAGATAAAGAATGAACTTATATGTGAAAACAAAGTAAAGAAGGAAAGAAGGTTAAGTGGGATGGTGGGTTTGGGTAAAAATATATAAAAAGGAGAAACAAAACTACATCTGAAAGGTTAGGAAAAGGATAATATATTCAACAAACTACATCTGAAAGGTTAGGAAAAGGATAATATATTCAACAAACTACATCTGAAAAGTTAGGTTAAGGGGTTGGGGAATAAGAACATATGATAGAACCTACCAAATACACTAAGATTACAAGAGGTTAGGTTAAGGGGTTGGGGAATATGAACATATGATAACAAACATAATAAATACAACTTATGAGCAACATGATGAACTTTAACAAATAACCCTTGATCTGCAAAAATGACCATTTGAGAAATTGGCCCTTGAAACGAGTAAGTTCCCATATATATGAAAAACCTTTGAAATGGTTAAACACCCAATCTTAAACAAATAACACTTGAAATGCAAAAACGTCCATTTGAGAAATTATCCCTTGAAATGAGTAAATGCCCATATATAACAAAAATTCTTTGAAATGCTTAAATATCCAATCTCTAACAAATAGCACTTGAAATGCATAAGTGACCATTTGAGAAATTATCCCTTGAAATGAGTAAATGCCCATATATAACAAAAATTCTTTGAAATGCTTAAATATCCAATCTCTAACAAATAGCACTTGAAATGCATAAGTGACCATTTGAGAAATTAACTAATGAAATGAGTAAATGAATATGAGACAATGATTGACGAAACACAAAAGACAAGAAGGAATACTTATGTAAGTTAGAGCATGTCTGGTTGGACTAGATAAGTTAGGATACATCAGTTTGGGAATGTAAGATTAAGTTAGGTAAAGCAAGTTAGGTTACGTTAGGATAGGTAAGATAGGTAAGTTAAGGTAAGGTAACATAGGTAAAGTTAGGTTATGGAAGTTAAGTTAGGTAAGATAGGTAAAGTTAGGTAAGATAGGTAAGATAAGTAAGGTAGGTAAGGTAACATAGGTAAAGTTAGGTTATGCAGGTTAAGTTAGGTAAGATAGGTAAAGTCAGGTAGGATAGGTAAGGTATGGTAAGGTAATATAGGTAAAGTTAGGTAAGATAGGTTAAGCAGGTTAAGTTAGGAAAGGTAGGTAAGGTAAGGTAAGTTATGTTAGGATAGGATAGGTAAAGTTAGGTTTAGGAACGTTACGTTAACTAAGTAACATTGGGTGGAGAGGATAGGTTACGTAGGTTTGAACAGTGTAGTTCAGAGAACAGTTTAAAAGGTAAAATGTCTAATAAAATATATTTAACAGAAGTGTAAGTTTGATATGAAAAGCTGAACTAGTTACATTTGGGGAGAAATTTTATGCCTGAAGATGTCTTAGAGAACAACAATGTTGTCTTAAAGTATAACTTGATGGAAGAAGGATAGTTTCTTTGATGAACAAAGGTGACTTAGAGATCAACATTGATGAACGAAGATGTCTTAGAAAGCTTCTCTGATGAACGAAAGGTTACTTAGAGAATAACTTTTGTTAGCTCTTTGAATAACTTTGATGACTTTGAGAATAACTTTGATAGCTCTGGGAATAACTTTTATGATTTTGAGAACATCTTTGATGTCTTGGAGAACAACATTGATGTTTAGAGAACAACTTTGATGACCAAGATTAACTTTAGATGTCTCTGAGAATAACTTTATAACATAGAAATTAACTTTAGATGACTCTGAAAATATCTTTGATGACTTCGAGAATAACATTTGATGTCTCTGAGAATAACTTTTATGTCTTACATAATAACTTTAGATGTCTCTGAAAATAACTTTGATGAAAGCAGATGTCTTAGATTAACTTTTGATGACTTTGAAAACAAGTTTGTTGAACAAAGATGTTTTGAAAGTTTCTCTGACGAACGAAGGTGACTCTGAGAATAGCTTTGGGTAGCTCTGAGAATAACTTTTGTTGTCTTATAATAACTTTTGATTGTTCTGAGAATAACTTTAGATATCTCGGAGAATAAGTTTGATGAACGAAGATATCTTACAGAGCAAATTTTATGTTTCGAAGAATAACTTTTGATGACTCTGGGAATGACTTTGTTGTCTTAGAGAATAACTTTGAGGGCTTAGAGAATGTCTTTGATGAATGGAAGAGAGTTAGAGAATAACATAACATGACTGAGAATAACTTTTGATAACTCTTAGAATAACTTTGATGTCTTAGAGAATAACTTTAGATGACTTTGAGAATGTCTTTGGATAACTCTGAGATTAACTTTGATGTCTTTGAAACAACATTGATGAATTGGAGAATGTCTTTGAGAACATGAGTAGTATTTTGTTAGCTCAGAGAATAACTTTTGTTGACATAGAGAATAACTTTTATGTCTTAGAGAAGAACATTGATGGCTTAGAGAGAATATCTTTGATGAAAGATGATGTCTTGGATTAACTTTGACGTCTCTTGGATTAACTTTGATGACTGAGAGTGAGTTAGAGATTACCTTTGTTAACTCTGAGAATAACTTTGATGAACAAAGATGTTTTGGAAAGTTTCTCTGAAGAACGAAGGAGACTCTGAGAATAACTTTTGTTAGCTCTTTGAATAACTTTGATGACTTTGAGAAAGACTTCTGAGAACATGGGTAGTATTTGAATGCGTCTTTGATGTAATGAAAAGTAACTTTGATGACTCGAAGATATCTTGCAGATCAACTTTGATGACAGAGATTAACTTTTGTTGTTTTAGAGATCAACTTTGATAACTCTAAGATTAACTTTAGATGTCTCTGAGACAAACTTTTATAACATAGAAATTAACTTTAATGACCAAAAGTGAGTTAGAGAATACCTTTTGATGACTCCGAGAATAATTTTGATAGCTCTGAGAATGACTTTTGTTGTCTTGGAATAACTTTTGATTGTGCTGAGAATAACTTTGAGGGCTTAGAGAATGTCTTTGATGAATGGAAGAGTCCCATTGAAGTCTTAAAGGATGTCTTTGATGTCTCGAAGAGAGTCTTTGACTATATTTCTTACTTAACGACATATAATTTTAGTTAGGAACAATGACGAATATGACTATTTTAGCGAAGTGAAAGGTTACTTTAGTTAAGAACAGTGTTGGAAAGAGGCTACACATGACTATTTTAAATGAGAGAAGTGATATTTCAGTTAAGAAATGACAAGGAAACATGATGAAGCAACTATTTTTTAGTTGACTGATGAATACTTTAGTTAAGGAAAAAGACAAAACATGACGAGGGAGACTATTTTTGTGCTCCCCAAAGTATAATGTCAGTTAAGAACAGCGATGAAAGATATCTTTGGTTATTTTTTCTTACTTGACAAAACATAATTTAGTTAAGCAAAAAGACAAAACATGATGAACATGGCTTTTTCTGTTGATTGATGGATAATTTTAGTTATGAAATGACAATGAAACATGAAGAACACGGTTATTTTCTGATGACTGGGGAATAAGTTTAGTTAAGAAATGATGAAAGTTATTATTTTTAGTTGATTGACGATGGATAAAAAGCTAGTTATGAACAGTTTTGGAAAGTTTCCTTTGACAATTTTTCTTGATGAAACATAGTGCCTGTTAAGAAAGTGCTGAAAAAAGTTTCCTTTGACAATTTTTAGCTAAGAGAAAGGTTGTTTTAGTTAAGAACAGTGTTGAACGAGGCTATTTCTGACTATTTTTAGTTGACTGGATAATAAGTTTAGTTATGAACAGTGTTGGAAAGATTCCTTTGACAATTTTTTGGTTGATTGGATAATAAGTTTAGTTGAGAAATGACGAAAGTGACTATGTTTTAGTTGATTGGCGAAAGATTTTTAGTTAAGAAGTTACAAGAAAGGTTTGTCTTTGTAAATTTGGAACTGAATAAAGTGTAGATTTGTTTAAGAACATGGCTGGTAGAACTATTAAGTTGACTACGAGAATTACTTTGACATAGTTTTTGCAAATAAAAACTGGGTGACTAAAATTGTTGAGGAAACTGTAATGCAGTATAATATTATTTGACAAAGAAACTAGTTAGTGAATGGAAGAAACAAATTGGTTAAAAGAAACAAAGAACATAAAAAATTGAGGTTAGCATGAATATTGAGTATAAAAGTTGTAAAGAGAACATGTGATGAACATGAAAACATAGAAAATATGACTAGAATTTGTAGAGAACATAATGAGACTAAGAGAAAGATTACATAAAAAATAGAGATACTTGTGAAAATATGAACTGAATGGGACTGTGAACATTTGAAGAACATGGAGTGAACACGGATGAGAATACGAAGAACACAGTGAATATAGAGAAAATATGCAAATACAGTACGATTATTGAAGGTTTGGATAAGTTGGGGATGAGAAGGTAAGGGAGGGAAAGGGTAAGAGTTAAGCTGGAGACGGACTTGATTGAAAATATTTATGTCTGATGATCTAAGGCTGAGGGAATGGAGCTTGGTTAATGCCCTGATTAATTTTACTACGTTAGAAAATAAGGTGATCTTAAATCTCATGTGATATAGTTGGAAATAAAGAACTTGCACAAATGAACTATGCTGGGGCACAAGAGTTGAAACTTGATAACTGAACTGGTTTTTATTTACTATGTCTGAAAATGTAGTTGGGTGATTGGACTGAGAGTAATGAATTTACAAAAGTGAGCTTGGACAGAGGACATGAGCTAGAGTTTTATACTTGTTTACTTCATATTTACTATGTCTGAAATACAGAGGGTAAAAATTTCAGGGGAATTGGACTGATACTAACGAAGATACGAGAGAGAACTAAAGCGGTGACGAGAGCTGGAGCTTAGTAACTGACTTGATCTTATTTACTAACTTTGAAGTATGTCTGCTTTTAATTTTAGGGAAATTGATGGGTTATTTACAAAGATACGAAAGAGAATTAAGGCGGGGACGAGAGCTGGAGCTCGATAACTGACTTGATTTTATTTACGGTGTCTGAAATACAGAGGGTAACAATTTAAGGGAAATTGATGGTTTATTTACAAAGACTCGAGGGTGGAAGAGGGTGGGGGGCGAGAGCTGGAGCTCAGTAACTGACTTGATCTTATTTACTAACTTTGAAGTATGTCTGCTTTTAATTTTAGGGAAATTGATGGGTTATTTACAAAGATACGAAAGAGAATTAAGGCGGGGACGAGAGCTGGAGCTTGGTAACTGTTTTGATCTTATTTACGGTGTCTGAAATACAGAGGGTAAAAATCTCAGGGAATTTGGACTGTTACTAATGATTTTGTACAAATGAACTAAGCTGGGGACAAGAGCTAGAGTTTGATAATTGTTTGCATTTACTAAACTATGTCTGAAATACAGAGGGTAAAAATTTCAGGGAAATTGGACTGTTACTAACGAAGATACGAGAGAGAGCTAAGGCGGAGGACAAGAGCTGGAGCTTGGTAACTAATTACTGTATTGAACTACATTTGAAATATGATTATTTTTAAATTTTAGAGGGATTGGAATGATAGTATTCTTTATACGACAGGGGACTAAGGTGGGGAACGTGAGCTAGAACTTGCTTACTAACATGATTTATTTGTGTAAAACTGACTTGCTTAATGAAAAGGAGCAAACATACTGACTTGCTTAATGAAAAGGAGCAAACATACGATGTTGGAAAATAGTTGAACTGAATGAAAGGAGAGAGAGAGAGAGGAGGGACGGTCCAGATATTATGAAGATAAGATAAGATTAAGAGCCGACTGGCTGGCTGGGCGCAAAGTAAATAAAGGTGACGTGAGAGATTGCGAGGTAAGGGGGGAGGGAGGGGGGTGTGATGTACGAAACCCTGAAAACCATGACTTACACAGGTGATTTTCTAAATTTATATGAATAACTAAGGCTTACATGGACGATTTTGTAAGTTGAAAACATGTAAAATATGTCCGTAGAGTTCTCCTGGAAGCCCTAAAGTGCTACACACGTTATTTGAATTTCTCCCATAAGGCCTTAACAAACTTCTATGTCTCGGAAATTATTTTTCTTATAATAACTTTAACAAACTCGTATGACATTATTTTTCATTATAAGAATTCCCTAATTCCAAATCTGTGACTGAAAAAAAAAATTACCTGAAAACCCCGACACGCTACACACGAATTTCCAGAAAAACAAAAAAGGAGCCTGTGAGTCGTACAACTCAAAGGGGTCCACTCGCCAAAAAAAAAGGAGCCTGTGAGTCGTACAACTCACAGGGGTCCTCCGCCCCCCCCAAAAAAAAGGAGCCTGTGAGTCTTACTCCCTACTACTGACGGGTGGGTGATGGTGCTGGGTGGACGGGTGGGTGTTGGTGCTGGGTGGACGGGTGGGTGATGGTGCTGAGTGGACGGGTGGGTGATGGTGCTGGGTGGACGGGTGGGTGATGGTGCTGGGTGGACGGGTGGGTGATGGTGCTGGGTGAACGGGTGGGTGATGGTGCTGGGTGGACGGGTGGGTGATGGTGCTGGGTGGACGGGTGGGTGATGGTGCTGGGTGGACGGGTGGGTGTTGGTGCTGGGTGGACGGGTGGTGATGGTGCTGGGTGGACGGGTGGGTGATGGTGCTGAGTGGACGGGTGGGTGATGGTGCTGGGTGGACGGGTGGGTGTTGGTGCTGGGTGGACGGGTGGGTGATGGTGCTGGGTGGACGGGTGGGTGTTGGTGCTGGGTGGACGGGTGGTGATGGTGCTGGGTGGACGGGTGGGTGATGGTGCTGGGTGGACGGGTGGGTGATGGTGCTGGGTGGACGGGTGGGTGATGGTGCTGGGTGGACGGGTGGGTGATGGTGCTGGGTGGACGGGTGGGTGATGGTGCTGGGTGGACGGGTGGGTGACGGTGCTGGGTGGACGGGTGGGTGATGGTGCTGGGTGGACGGGTGGGTGATGGTGCTGGGTGGACGGGTGGGTGATGGTGCTGGGTGGACGGGTGGGTGATGGTGCTGGGTGGACGGGTGGGTGATGGTGCTGGGTGGACGGGTGGGTGATGGTGCTGGGTGGACGGGTGGGTGATGGTGCTGGGTGGACGGGTGGGTGATGGTGCTGGGTGGACGGGTGGGTGATGGTCCTGGGTGGACGGGTGGGTGGTGCTGGGTGGACGGGTGGGTGATGGTGCTGGGTGGACGGGTGGTGATGGTGCTGGGTGGACGGGTGGGTGATGGTGCTGGGTGGACGGGGGTGGGTGATGGTGCTGGGTGGACGGGTGGTGATGGTGCTGGGTGGACGGGTGGTGATGGTGCTGGGTGGACGGGTGGGTGATGGTGCTGGGTGGACGGGTGGGTGATGGTGCTGGGTGGACGGGTGGTGATGGTGCTGGGTGGACGGGTGGGTGATGGTGCTGGGTGGACGGGTAGTGATGGTGCTGGGTGGACGGGTGGTGATGGTGCTGGGTGGACGGGTGGTGATGGTGCTGGGTGGACGGGTGGGTGATGGTGCTGGGTGGACGGGTGGTGATGGTGCTGGGTGGACGGGTGGTGATGGTGCTGGGTGGACGGGTGGGTGATGGTGCTGGGTGGACGGGTGGGTGATGGTGCTGGGTGGACGGGTGGTGATGGTGCTGGGTGGACGGGTGGGTGATGGTGCTGGGTGGACGGGTAGTGATGGTGCTGGGTGGACGGGTGGTGATGGTGCTGGGTGGACGGGTGGTAATGGTGCTGGGTGGACGGGTGGTGATGGTGCTGGGTGGACGGGTGGGTGATGGTGCTGGGTGGACGGGTGGTGATGGTGCTGGGTGGACGGGTGGTGATGGTGCTGGGTGGACGGGTGGTGATGGTGCTGGGTGGACGGGTGGGTGATGGTGCTGGGTGGACGGGTGGTGATGGTGCTGGGTGGACGGGTGGTGATGGTGCTGGGTGGACGGGTGGTGATGGTGCTGGGTGGACGGGTGGGTGATGGTGCTGGGTGGACGGGTGGGTGTTGGTGCTGGGTGGACGGGTGGGTGATGGTGCTGGGTGGACGGGTGGTGATGGTGCTGGGTGGACGGGTGGGTGTTGGTGCTGGGTGGACGGGTGGTGATGGTGCTGGGTGGACGGGTGGTGATGGTGCTGGGTGGACGGGGGTGGGTGATGGTGCTGGGTGGACGGGTGGGTGTTGGTGCTGGGTGGACGGGTGGGTGATGGTGCTGGGTGGACGGGTGGGTAATGGTGCTGGGTGGATGGGTTGGTGTTGGTGCTGGGTGGACGGGTGGTGATGGTGCTGGGTGGACGGGTGGGTGATGGTGCTGGGTGGACGGGTGGTGATGGTGCTGGGTGGACGGGTGGTGATGGTGCTGGGTGGACGGGTGGGTGATGGTGCTGGGTGGACGGGTGGTGATGGTGCTGGGTGGACGGGTGGGTGTTGGTGCTGGGTGGACGGGTGGGTGTTGGTGCTGGGTGGACGGGTGGGTGATGGTGCTGGGTGGACGGGTGGTGATGGTGCTGGGTGGACGGGTGGTGATGGTGCTGGGTGGACGGGGTTGGGTGATGGTGCTGGGTGGACGGGGGTGGGTGTTGGTGCTGGGTGGACGGGTGGTGATGGTGCTGGGTGGACGGGTGGGTGATGGTGCTGGGTGGACGGGTGGGTGTTGGTGCTGGGTGGACGGGTGGTGATGGTGCTGGGTGGACGGGTGGTGATGGTGCTGGGTGGACGGGGGTGGGTGATGGTGCTGGGTGGACGGGTGGGTGTTGGTGGCTGGGTGGACGGGGTGGGTGATGGTAGCTGGGTGGACGGGTGGGTGATGGTGCTGGGTGGACGGGTGGTGATGGTGCTGGGTGGACGGGTGGTGATGGTGCTGGGTGGACGGGGGTGGGTGATGGTGCTGGGTGGACGGGTGGGTGTTGGTGCTGGGTGGACGGGTGGGTGATGGTGCTGGGTGGACGGGTGGTGATGGTGCTGGGTGGACGGGTGGTGATGGTGCTGGGTGGACGGGGGTGGGTGATGGTGCTGGGTGGACGGGTGGGTGATGGTGCTGGGTGGACGGGTGGGTGATGGTGCTGGTGGACGGGTGGGTGATGGTGCTGGGTGGATGGGTGGGTGATGGTGCTGGGTGGACGGGTGGTGATGGTGCTGGGTGGACGGGTGGTGATGGTGCTGGGTGGACGGGTGGGTGATGGTGCTGGGTGGACGGGTGGGTGATGGTGCTGGGTGGACGGGTGGTGATGTTTCTGGGTGGACGGGTGGGTGATGGTGCTGGGTGGACGGGTGGGTGATGGTGCTGGGTGGACGGGGGTGGGTGATGGTGCTGGGTGGACGGGTGGGTGTTGGTGCTGGGTGGACGGGTGGGTGATGGTGTTGGGTGGACGGGTGGTGGTGGTGCTGGGTGGACGGGTGGGTGATGGTGCTGGGTGGACGGGGTGGGTGATGGTGCTGGGTGGACGGGTGGGTGATGGTGCTGGGTGGACGGGTGGGTGTTGGTGCTGGGTGGACGGGTGGGTGTTGGTGCTGGGTGGACGGGTGGGTGATGGTGCTGGGTGGACGGGTGGTGATGGTGCTGGGTGGACGGGTGGTGATGGTGCTGGGTGGACGGGTGGGTGATGGTGCTGGGTGGACGGATGGTGATGGTGCTGGGTGGACGGGTGGGTGATGGTGCTGGGTGGACGGGTGGTGATGGTGCTGGGTGGACGGGTGGGTGTTGGTGCTGGGTGGACGGGTGGTGATGGTGCTGGGTGGACGGGTGGTGATGGTGCTGGGTGGACGGGTGGTGATGGTGCTGGGTGGACGGGGGTGGGTGATGGTGCTGGGTGGACGGGTGGGTGATGGTGCTGGGTGGACGGGGGTGGGTGATGGTGCTGGGTGGACGGGTGGGTGTTGGTGCTGGGTGGACGGGTGGGTGATGGTGCTGGGTGGACGGGTGGTGGTGGTGCTGGGTGGACGGGTGGGTGATGGTGCTGGGTGGACGGGGTGGGTGATGGTGCTGGGTGGACGGGTGGGTGATGGTGCTGGGTGGACGGGTGGTGATGGTGCTGGGTGGACGGGTGGGTGTTGGTGCTGGGTGGACGGGTGGGTGTTGGTGCTGGGTGGACGGGTGGGTGATGGTGCTGGGTGGACGGGTGGTGATGGTGCTGGGTGGACGGGTGGTGATGGTGCTGGGTGGACGGGTGGTGATGGTGCTGGGTGGACGGGGGTGGGTGATGGTGCTGGGTGGACGGGTGGGTGTTGGTGCTGGGTGGACGGGTGGGTGATGGTGCTTGGTGGACGGGTGGGTGATGGTGCTGGGTGGATGGGTGGGTGATGGTGCTGGGTGGACGGGTGGGTGATGGTGCTGGGTGGACGGGTGGGTGATGGTGCTGGGTGGACGGGTGGTGATGGTGCTGGGTGGACGGGTGGGTGATGGTGCTGGGTGGACGGGTGGTGATGGTGCTGGGTGGACGGGTGGGTGATGGTGCTGGGTGGACGGGGGTGGGTGATGGTGCTGGGTGGACGGGTGGGTGTTGGTGCTGGGTGGACGGGTGGGTGATGGTGCTGGGTGGACGGGTGGTGATGGTGCTGGGTGGACGGGTGGGTGTTGGTGCTGGGTGGACGGGTGGGTGTTGGTGCTGGGTGGACGGGTGGGTGATGGTGCTGGGTGGACGGGTGGTGATGGTGCTGGGTGGACGGGTGGTGATGGTGCTGGGTGGACGGGTGGTGATGGTGCTGGGTGGACGGGGGTGGGTGATGGTGCTGGGTGGACGGGTGGGTGTTGGTGCTGGGTGGACGGGTGGGTGATGGTGCTTGGTGGACGGGTGGGTGATGGTGCTGGGTGGATGGGTGGGTGATGGTGCTGGGTGGACGGGTGGGTGATGGTGCTGGGTGGACGGGTGGGTGATGGTGCTGGGTGGACGGGTGGTGATGGTGCTGGGTGGACGGGTGGGTGATGGTGCTGGGTGGACGGGTGGTGATGGTGCTGGGTGGACGGGTGGGTGATGGTGCTGGGTGGACGGGGGTGGGTGATGGTGCTGGGTGGACGGGTGGGTGTTGGTGCTGGGTGGACGGGTGGGTGATGGTGCTGGGTGGACGGGTGGTGGTGGTGCTGGGTGGACGGGTGGGTGTTGGTGCTGGGTGGACGGGTGGGTGATGGTGCTGGGTGGACGGGTGGGTGATGGTGCTGGGTGGATGGGTGGGTGATGGTGCTGGGTGGACGGGTGGGTGTTGGTGCTGGGTGGACGGATAACTTTAAACTGATAACTTATCACTAACTTAGACTTGATCGTCCGGGCTATTATCACACCTACATAGCACTGCTTAGGTTGGTACATACTGAAACAAGCTACTCACGCTGGTGTTGGCGTGATCAGCCGGCTAAGACCATGCTGTTACTCACCCAATTCATCCTCGGGGTAGGCAAAATAATTGATGAGATCCTCAAGGCAATTGATCATCTCCTTGAGGTTGACTGTCCTGAGGAGCGCCGAGTGTCTTCTGGAGGTCTGAATGTGGTCCAGTCCTCTGAGAGACAATGAACACGCTTCAGTCACTTGTATATAATGGTATGTTATGACGTATCATGTATACAATGTTGTATACGTCATTGGGGGTTATATTTCAGTGTCAGGTACAAGGTACAGTCATATAGAACACGTTTTAATGATTCTTGACAACTAGAAAACCAAAGTAAGATATTTTCATAAACTTTATACAAATATTAATGCCTAAGAAACTTTTTATGCTGATAATATTTTAGTTTGTAATTGCGTTCATTTTACGTCGATAGATATTGTATATACTCTAGCAACTCCCTCATTATGATACAAAATAAATATAAGTTTTCTAAAATGCGTTTAAAGATAAGTAATATCATAATAAACATAAAGTTTTCTAAAATGCATTTAAAGATAAGTAAAGCACACAGTAAAGCATAGATAAAGCACACTAATTTTCACTACTAAGTTTTGTATGAGGGAACTTAGAAAAGTTATGAGAGCAGAAGCAGCTTCCAGGAAGGTGGCGACGCCGCTCATACTCAAGCAGCACCAGCTGCTCTACACATTAACTATCTTCCAGACTTAACTACAAAACGTGAGTCAACTAACATTCTGGAGCTTATTTTACATGTGTCAAGTACTAAAAGCATTACTTGTGAAACAAATGACTACGTGAATGAAGGATAACTGACATGAGAATGCCGAAGTAAAAAAACTTAATAGATGATAAGGCAAGGTACACGATGAAAATGAAATAGTTAACCTGATAAAAGAGAAGCTTAGACCAATAACTACGTCAATATTATTACTCACGAGATGAAGGTGTTGAAGAGGTGGGAACACTTGCGGATGACGCGACCAGTGCGGGACTCCTCTTCTTGACTCCTGTAGAAGTCGAGGCCGTCGTCCATCTTACCTTCTTCGTGTAGGGTGCCCTGCTTCACCTCCACCTTGCCCACACCCTTCTTCTTTATCTCGAATTGCTGTCAAGACACAGATGTTAAAGTGAGGACGGCCACATATGAGTACGGATCAACACACACACACACACACACACACACACACACACACACACAGAATAGGAGATGAAGTACCTAATGAAACAGACAGAGAGAAAGATCTAGGAGTTGATATCACACCAAACCTGTCTCCTGAAGCCCACATAAAGAGAATAACGTCTGCGGCATATGCGAGGCTGGCTAACATCAGAACGGCGTTCAGGAACCTGTGTAAGGAATCATTCAGAATCTTGTACACCACATATGTAAGACCAATCCTGGAGTATGCGGCCCCAGCATGGAGCCCGTACCTTGTCAAGCACAAGACGAAGCTGGAAAAAGTCCAAAGGTATGCTACTAGACTAGTCCCAGAACTAAGAGGCATGAGTTATGAGGAAAGGCTGCGGGAAATGCACCTCACGACACTGGAAGACAGAAGAGTAAGGGGGGACATGATCACAACCTACAAAATCCTCAGGGGAATCGACCGGGTAAACAAGGATGAACTATTCAACACTGGTGGGACGCGAACAAGGGGACACAGGTGGAAGCTGAGTACCCAAATGAGCCACAGAGACGTTAGAAAGAACTTTTTCAGTGTCAGAGTAGTTAGTAAATGGAATGCATTAGGAAGTGATGTGGTGGAGGCTGACTCCATACACAGTTTCAAATGTAGATATGATAGAGCCCAATAGGCTCAGGAATCTGTACACCAGTTGATTGACGGTTGAGAGGCGGGACCAAAGAGCCAGAGCTCAACCCCCGCAAGCACAATTAGGTGAGTACAATTAGGTGAGTACACACTCCTGCTACTCTCAACACTGCTGCCAACACAGCCACGGATCTTCAACCTCCACACAAAGTGTAAAATCACGCATACAACCAGCCACCAACGACTCCAAACACACACACACACACGCGCGCGCGCGCGCAGCCTGACAGAATCTCACCGTGGATACTAAAAGGTGCAGAAATACAAAGTGTGCCACTCTCTATGGTGTATAACAGGTCACTGGAAACAGGAAACCTACCGGTAAGCTGGAAGTGAGCAAATGTCCCAATATACAAAAAAGGGTGACAGGCAAGAGGCACTGAACTACAGGCCAGTTTCCCTAACTTGTATACCATGCAAGGTGATGGAGAAGATCGTGAGGAAATTTCTCATAGAGCATCTGGAGGGAAATAGCTTTGTAACACACCACCAGCATGGGTTCAGAGATGGTAAATCGTGCCTAAAGGATTAATAGAATTCTATGACCAAGCAACAAAAATTAGGCAAGAAAGAGAAGGGTGTACAGACTGCATTTTATTGGACTGTCAGAAAGCCTTGGACACAGTACCCCATAAAAGGCTGTTACGAAAGATGGAGCAACAGGCAGGAGTAAAAGACAAGGTGCTCCAGTGGGTAAGGGAGTACCTAAGCAACAGTAAACAGCAAGTAACTGTGAGGGGAGAGACATCAGAGTGGTGAGAAGTCACCAGCAGAGTCCCACAGGGCTCTGTACTTGGACCTATCCTGTTTCTAATAAATTTAAACGATCTTCCTGAGGGTATAGACTCATTTCTCTCAATGTTTGCTGATTATGCAAACATTATGATTAGAATCACGACAGATGATGACAGACAGAGACTACAGGACGACCTGGACAAGCTGGAGGAATGGTCTTGAAAATAGCTACTAAAGTTCAACTCAGGAAAGTGCAAAGGAATGAAATTAGGCGATGAGAGCAGAAGGCTGAACACAAGGTACCATATAGGAGATGAAATCCTGCAAGAGTCAAATAGAGAGAAAGATCTGGGGGTTGATATTACACCGAACCTATCCCCAGAGGCCCACATCAAATGGATATCATCAGCAGCATATGCTAGACTGGCCAACATAAGAGTGCTAGACTGCCTTGAGAAACTTATGTAAGGAATCGTTCAGGATCCTGTATACCACTTATGTCAGACCAATCCTGGAATATGCAGCTCCAGCTTGGAGTCCATACCTTGCTAAACACAAGACAAAGTTAGAGGAGATTCAGCGTTATGCCACCAGATTCGTCCCGGAACTGAGAGGTATGAGCTACGAGGAAAGGCTAAAGGAGCTGAAACTCACGTCCCTGGAAGACAGAAGAGTAAGGGATGACACGATAGCCACCTACAAAATTCTCAGGGGAATTGACAGGGTGGACAAAGACAAACTCGTTAGCGCGGGTGGAACATGAACAAGGGGGCACAGTTGAAAACTTAGAACTCAAATGAGCCACAGAGACATTAGAAAGATTTTTTAAGTGTCAGAGTTGTTAACAGATGGAATGCACTAGGAAGTGATGTGGTGGAGGCTGACTCCATACACAGTTTCAAATGTAGATATGATAGAGCCCAGTAGGCTCAGGAATCTGTACACCAGTTGATTGACAGTTGAGAGAGTTGACAAAGAGCCAAAGCTCAACCCCCGCAAGCACAACTAGGTAAGTACACACACACACACACACACACACACACACACACACACACACACACACACACACACACATACACACACACACACACTACACCTAGACCACGCCCGCTACGCCGCCCCTCGCCAGCGTGCCGTCGTGTGCATCCCTCCATTCTCACCCTGTAAGAGAGGTAGAGGCCTGTGTCCACGTGCTGGACGATGACGGTGGAGTCGCCGTATTTGATGAGCGGAACACCAATCACCTCCAGGTCCTTGTCCTCTAGCAGTACTTTGTTGTCGTCCTTCTCCTCCCTCAGGTAAAACGCGGTCGCCGCCATCGTTGCCTCGTCCCTGTGGGCGACGCAACACAATGAGGGCACCAAACATTTAACATTAGCAGCCACAGGCTAACTATGGTTGTCTAACATTATATCAGTATCTACAAAGAAATGTAAATTGATGCACGTGTATTTACCTGTGCAAAAGAACGAGGTCGTTTTGTTCGTTGATTCCAAGGTATCTGCCGGTGGTGATGTGTCGGATGCGCATGGGGTGGAACCAGTTGATGTAGCCGCCCGCCCACTTGGTCCGCGCCAACTCCAGACGCCACAGCGATCTTGCCTGAGACGTCACCGACCCGCCCTCATACACCACGATGCTGTATCAGTGCGCACAATGCAGCATTAACATAGTGAAATTAGGAGTAATGATGGCTTGCAGACATAAGATGGCTTGTCTTAAATTTGTGATCTAATCTTACTAGAGTCGTCTTGATGAATCATTAATCCCAAGCATAAAGGTCGTCGAAATCAACGATGTGTTTGTTGTGTGGTGTTATATTTTGATAAAGAAAAGGTAACATTTACACTTACAGATTAAAACTTGATTGAAAATAATTGTAATACAACATTTTGTCTCTTTGGACTATTGCATATAGATTTCTGCACATATTTAACCTAACTATCCTTCTATGTTCCTCCCTCCCTCCCACACTCATGTGTCTGCTTACTTCTGGTCTGACTGTTCCTCCCTCCCTCCCACACTCATGTGTCTGCTTACTTCTGGTCTGACTGTTCCTCCCTCCCTCCCACACTCATGTCTGCTTACTTCTGGTCTGACTGTTCCTCCCTCCCTCCCACACTCATGTGTCTGCTTACTTCTGGCCTGACTGTTCCTCCCTCCCTCCCACACTCATGTCTGCTTACTTCTGGTCTGACTGTTCCTCCCTCCCTCCCACACTCATGTGTCTGCTTACTTCTGGTCTGACTGTTCCACCCTCCCTCCCACACTCATGTGTCTGCTTACTTCTGGTCTGACTGTTCCTCCCTCCCTCCCACACTCATGTCTGCTTACTTCTGGTCTGACTGTTCCTCCCTCCCTCCCACACTCATGTGTCTGCTTACTTCTGGCCTGACTGTTCCTCCCTCCCTCCCACACTCATGTCTGCTTACTTCTGGTCTGACTGTTCCTCCCTCCCTCCCACACTCATGTCTGCTTACTTGTGGTCTGACTGTTCCTCCCTCCCTCCCACACTCATGTCTGCTTACTTCTGGTCTGACTGTTCCTCCCTCCCTCCCACACTCATGTCTGCTTACTTCTGGTCTGACTGTTCCTCCCTCCCTCCCACACTCATGTGTCTGCTTACTTCTGGCCTGACTGTTCCTCCCTCCCTCCCACACTCATGTCTGCTTACTTCTGGTCTGACTGTTCCTCCCTCCCTCCCACACTCATGTGTCTGCTTACTTCTGGCCTGACTGTTCCTCCCTCCCTCCCACACTCATGTCTGCTTACTTCTGGTCTGACTGTTCCTCCCTCCCTCCCACACTCATGTGTCTGCTTACTTCTGGTCTGACTGTTCCTCCCTCCCTCCCACACTCATGTGTCTGCTTACTTCTGGTCTGACTGTTCCTCCCTCCCTCCCACACTCATGTGTCTGCTTACTTCTGGTCTGACTGTTCCTCCCTCCCTCCCACACTCATGTCTGCTTACTTCTGGTCTGACTGTTCCTCCCTCCCTCCCACACTCATGTGTCTGCTTACTTCTGGCCTGACTGTTCCTCCCTCCCTCCCACACTCATGTCTGCTTACTTCTGGTCTGACTGTTCCTCCCTCCCTCCCACACTCATGTGTCTGCTTACTTCTGGTCTGACTGTTCCTCCCTCCCTCCCACACTCATGTCTGCTTACTTCTGGTCTGACTTCCTCCCTCCCTCCCACACTCATGTGTCTGCTTACTTCTGGTCTGACTGTTCCACCCTCCCTCCCACACTCATGTGTCTGCTTACTTCTGGTCTGACTGTTCCTCCCTCCCTCCCACACTCATGTGTCTGCTTACTTCTGGTCTGACTGTTCCTCCCTCCCTCCCACACTCATGTCTGCTTACTTCTGGTCTGACTGTTCCTCCCTCCCTCCCACACTCATGTGTCTGCTTACTTCTGGTCTGACTGTTCCACCCTCCCTCCCACACTCATGTGTCTGCTTACTTCTGGTCTGACTGTTCCTCCCTCCCTCCCACACTCATGTCTGCTTACTTCTGGTCTGACTGTTCCTCCCTCCCTCCCACACTCATGTGTCTGCTTACTTCTGGCCTGACTGTTCCTCCCTCCCTCCCACACTCATGTCTGCTTACTTCTGGTCTGACTGTTCCTCCCTCCGTCCCACACTCATGTCTGCTTACTTCTGGTCTGACTGTTCCTCCCTCCCTCCCACACTCATGTCTGCTTACTTCTGGTCTGACTGTTCCTCCCTCCCTCCCACACTCATGTCTGCTTACTTCTGGTCTGACTGTTCCTCCCTCCCTCCCACACTCATGTGTCTGCTTACTTCTGGCCTGACTGTTCCTCCCTCCCTCCCACACTCATGTCTGCTTACTTCTGGTCTGACTGTTCCTCCCTCCCTCCCACACTCATGTGTCTGCTTACTTCTGGTCTGACTGTTCCTCCCTCCCTCCCACACTCATGTGTCTGCTTACTTCTGGTCTGACTGTTCCTCCCTCCCTCCCACACTCATGTGTCTGCTTACTTCTGGTCTGACTGTTCCACCCTCCCTCCCACACTCATGTGTCTGCTTACTTCTGGTCTGACTGTTCCTCCCTCCCTCCCACACTCATGTGTCTGCTTACTTCTGGCCTGACTGTTCCTCCCTCCCTCCCACACTCATGTGTCTGCTTACTTCTGGTCTGACTGTTCCACCCTCCCTCCCACACTCATGTGTCTGCTTACTTCTGGTCTGACTGTTCCACCCTCCCTCCCACACTCATGTGTCTGCTTACTTCTGGTCTGACTGTTCCTCCCTCCCTCCCACACTCATGTCTGCTTACTTCTGGCCCTGACTGTTCCACCCTCCCTCCCACACTCATGTCTGCTTACTTCTGGTCTGACTGTTCCTCCCTCCCTCCCACACTCATGTGTCTGCTTACTTCTGGTCTGACTGTTCCTCCCTCCCTCCCACACTCATGTCTGCTTACTTCTGGTCTGACTGTTCCTCCCTCCCTCCCACACTCATGTGTCTGCTTACTTCTGGTCTGACTGTTCCTCCCTCCCTCCCACACTCATGTCTGCTTACTTCTGGTCTGACTGTTCCACCCTCCCTCCCACACTCATGTGTCTGCTTACTTCTGGTCTGACTGTTCCTCCCTCCCTCCCACACTCATGTCTGCTTACTTCTGGTCTGACTGTTCCTCCCTCCCTCCCACACTCATGTGTCTGCTTACTTCTGGTCTGACTTCCTCCCTCCCTCCCACACTCATGTCTGCTTACTTCTGGTCTGACTGTTCCTCCCTCCCTCCCACACTCATGTGTCTGCTTACTTCTGGTCTGACTTCCTCCCTCCCTCCCACACTCATGTGTCTGCTTACTTCTGGTCTGACTGTTCCTCCCTCCCTCCCACACTCATGTCTGCTTACTTCTGGTCTGACTGTTCCTCCCTCCCTCCCACACTCATGTGTCTGCTTACTTCTGGTCTGACTTCCTCCCTCCCTCCCACACTCATGTCTGCTTACTTCTGGTCTGACTGTTCCTCCCTCCCTCCCACACTCATGTCTGCTTACTTCTGGTCTGACTGTTCCTCCCTCCCTCCCACACTCATGTGTCTGCTTACTTCTGGTCTGACTTCCTCCCTCCCTCCCACACTCATGTCTGCTTACTTCTGGTCTGACTGTTCCTCCCTCCCTCCCACACTCATGTCTGCTTACTTCTGGTCTGACTGTTCCTCCCTCCCTCCCACACTCATGTGTCTGCTTACTTCTGGTCTGACTTCCTCCCTCCCTCCCACACTCATGTCTGCTTACTTCTGGTCTGACTGTTCCTCCCTCCCTCCCACACTCATGTCTGCTTACTTCTGGTCTGACTGTTCCTCCCTCCCTCCCACACTCATGTCTGCTTACTTCTGGTCTGACTGTTCCACCCTCCCTCCCACACTCATGTCTGCTTACTTCTGGTCTGACTGTTCCTCCCTCCCTCCCACACTCATGTCTGCTTACTTCTGGTCTGACTGTTCCACCCTCCCTCCACACTCATGTGTCTGCTTACTTCTGGTCTGACTGTTCCTCCCTCCCTCCCACACTCATGTGTCTGCTTACTTCTGGTCTGACTGTTCCACCCTCCCTCCCACACTCATGTGTCTGCTTACTTCTGGTCTGACTGTTCCACCCTCCCTCCCACACTCATGTGTCTGCTTACTTCTGGTCTGACTGTTCCTCCCTCCCTCCCACACTCATGTGTCTGCTTACTTCTGGTCTGACTGTTCCTCCCTCCCTCCCACACTCATGTCTGCTTACTTCTGGTCTGACTGTTCCACCCTCCCTCCCACACTCATGTGTCTGCTTACTTCTGGTCTGACTGTTCCTCCCTCCCTCCCACACTCATGTGTCTGCTTACTTCTGGTCTGACTGTTCCACCCTCCCTCCCACACTCATGTGTCTGCTTACTTCTGGTCTGACTGTTCCACCCTCCCTCCCACACTCATGTCTGCTTACTTCTGGTCTGACTGTTCCTCCCTCCCTCCCACACTCATGTCTGCTTACTTCTGGTCTGACTGTTCCACCCTCCCTCCCACACTCATGTCTGCTTACTTCTGGTCTGACTGTTCCTCCCTCCCTCCCACACTCATGTCTGCTTACTTCTGGTCTGACTGTTCCTCCCTCCCTCCCACACTCATGTCTGCTTACTTCTGGTCTGACTGTTCCTCCCTCCCTCCCACACTCATGTGTCTGCTTACTTCTGGTCTGACTGTTCCACCCTCCCTCCCACACTCATGTCTGCTTACTTCTGGTCTGACTGTTCCTCCCTCCCTCCCACACTCATGTCTGCTTACTTCTGGTCTGACTGTTCCTCCCTCCCTCCCACACTCATGTCTGCTTACTTCTGGTCTGACTGTTCCTCCCTCCCTCCCACACTCATGTGTCTGCTTACTTCTGGTCTGACTGTTCCTCCCTCCCTCCCACACTCATGTCTGCTTACTTCTGGTCTGACTGTTCCTCCCTCCCTCCCACACTCATGTGTCTGCTTACTTCTGGTCTGACTGTTCCTCCCTCCCTCCCACACTCATGTGTCTGCTTACTTCTGGTCTGACTGTTCCACCCTCCCTCCCACACTCATGTGTCTGCTTACTTCTGGTCTGACTGTTCCACCCTCCCTCCCTCCCTCCCACACTCATGTGTCTGCTTACTTCTGGTCTGACTGTTCCTCCCTCCCTCCCACACTCATGTGTCTGCTTACTTCTGGTCTGACTGTTCCTCCCTCCCTCCCACACTCATGTGTCTGCTTACTTCTGGTCTGACTGTTCCTCCCTCCCTCCCACACTCATGTCTGCTTACTTCTGGTCTGACTGTTCCACCCTCCCTCCCACACTCATGTCTGCTTACTTCTGGTCTGACTGTTCCTCCCTCCCTCCCACACTCATGTCTGCTTACTTCTGGTCTGACTGTTCCTCCCTCCCTCCCACACTCATGTCTGCTTACTTCTGGTCTGACTGTTCCACCCTCCCTCCCACACTCATGTGTCTGCTTACTTCTGGCCTGGCTGCTCGGACCAGGTGGAGGGGATGGAGAGACACTCGTCGCCGCCATGGAAGAACCTGAGCACCTCACCGCCGAACACACAAGCTGAGGACAAGCGGAAAACAAAATTAACCAGAGCAGTTGAGAAAGAATGCTTGACAGCAGTAATGAATGGTCCAAATAACAATGTTTTCTTGGGATATCCCTGGCCGAGCAGAAGCCACGAGTTCACACAGCATCAGTGTTGAACCGGAAATCCATCAAACTTCTTTCTTTGGAGTGAAGTTTGAAAAGAACTTCTTTTTTTTTATGATACGTGTAGTTTGAGAAGCTTATCTCGTCCCAACGACCGTACAAGTGATGCTGGGAGATGCATCATGTTGACACGTCATGTGTTGACTAAATGCCTTGACTAAATGTGTTGACATTTAGTCAAGGCTGTAGCGTTCCAAAGTCACGGACCAACAGCTTTATTATTCCCGTTCCTAAACCTAACCAGCAGAGTGCTTT
Source organism: Procambarus clarkii (assembly GCF_040958095.1). Classification (NCBI taxonomy): domain Eukaryota; kingdom Metazoa; phylum Arthropoda; class Malacostraca; order Decapoda; family Cambaridae; genus Procambarus; species Procambarus clarkii. The sequence goes on along the minus strand of NC_091227.1, from coordinate 12,433,677 downwards.
TCGCCCAATCTCCCTCACTAGTTGTCTTCACGCGCACCACCGACGACCGTTGGAGGCTTCATATGCTTGAGGCTGTGTTCATTCAGGAGCTGACATCAGTAATCATCATCCAGATGAATTCAGCTTCGAGCATACAACTGTTCGATGGTCCTCCGTTAATGAAGAGGGAAAATGTAAGACCTGGCGGACAGCTGGAAGCCGGAGTGAGGCAACAGTCACCTCACCGTCCCTTCACTGCTCCCTACGATTAAGGGGGTTAGGTGAATCATAGAATGAAGTGTCCCCACACTTATAAATTTCTAGAGTTCTCCTTGTAAGTTCAGTACAGCTGTGTTAGTGCTATACTGACAGACACTGGTAAACTATTCTGACTGGTAAACACACAAAGGGTTCCACCCTTGCGAGAGACTCGAACCTAGAAGGCCAGATGTTCGCCACTGGAACATTATCTAACACAGTGCACAGTTACAAACCCATCTATACATCTTGGTGCACGAACATTCCCTCATGCACCCGGGCTCTGTCAACCAAATGAACAAATCCACAAGGGCCGTGATGAGGGTTCGAACCTACGTCCGGGATGATCCCAGACGCGCCTTAGTCGACTGCGCCATTTGTTCATTTGATGCATCACACTATGGTGATTTCTGTGTGTATTGAAGTACGGTTGAAGAGGTAGAACATTTGGTTGAGAGAGCCCGGGTGCATGGTGGGGGGGGGTGGAATTGTGTTGAACCCCGGTCTGTGCTTCGGAGAAGCTGCGGGAGCCTTGTGAGGGCAACAGCACTCCAGGTTGCAGTTCTTTTAACCATGTCGAGGCACAGTTGACTAAGGCGCGTCTGGGATCATCCAGGACGTAGGTTCAAACCCTCATCACGGCCCTTGTGGATTTGTTTGCTTGATGCATCACGCTATTGTGATTTATGTGTGGATCTCATAATGTTAAGCATTGCCCTAGACATTTACTAAGTTAAACCACACAGTAACTAGTGTACCCGTAATTCTGTCCATCATCATTGGCTTTATTAAAAACAATGCAAATACCTACTAACAAATCACTGTAATTTGATTCTCTGCAATGATGCATAAATATTATATTAATATTATTATTATTTTTATCATCATCATTATCCTCGGTATCATGGGGGAATAAGCGTGGAGAGGAGCAGTGTGCACCTGCTCTCTCTCAGCCATCATACAGGTGCACGTATAGACCTGGGACACACAGTTGGGGAAGAAGAGACAGCACTTGATCATGTACTCCTATGAAACAGTTTGCGCTGCTTCAAAATCAACACCAAGCTGGGCATGACATGTGAGCAACAAAGGGAAGACTGTGACACGTACCCACAAACTTGAGTCTGGAGAGACCGGTGCCGAAGGGGCTGACGGACCAGTGGGTGACGTGGAAGGAGGCGTTGACGATGCTCTGCTCGTCCTCGCGGGTCGCTTGCTGCAGGCAAGACATTCTCAGTCAGTATAGTACAGGACATTTTTAGTGGTATGTGTTCTGAGCATTAAAACACCAAGGAGCTTAAGCTGTTGAGGAAGACAGTGATTTGAGGACATTAATGGTAATAATCTGATGCGGAAGGAGCTCCAGCTAGTTTTATTACACCTGAGCATTTTGAGGCTATGTAAAGGAGCAGATCTGTTGACACCTGCAGAGTTATGGTACTAACACCTGCAGTTATGGTAATAACACCTGCGGAGTCAGGTTACTAACACCTGCAGTTAGGGTACTGACACCTGCAGAGTTATGGTACTAACACCTGCAGTCAGGGTACTAACACCTGCAGAGTTAGGGTACTAACACCTGCAGAGTTAGGGTAATAACACCTGCAGAGTTAGGGTACTAACACCTGCAGAGTTAGGGTACTGACACCTGCAGAGTCAGGGTACTAACACCTGCAGAGTTATGGTACTAACACCTGCAGTCAGGGTACTAACACCTGCAGAGTCAGTTTACAGCAACTTTACACAAACATCAGGTAAACAGGAAGATATAACTATATTCCCGTGACAGGTGCACACTTGCTATCCATCCTGGAGATATTAATATCATTATTACATATTTTCATAACAGTAGTATTATCTTGTACAAGTCAAAATCTCAAAGATAGTATTTTGTGTTAAAATTATTATCTTGGCCGCATTGAAGGTGGACTTGAGATGTGAACAATATTCCATACAAGATATCCCCAGTGTTATTAAGAGTACAGTCATTAGTGTGGCAGCTCTTATTAGCAAGCTCCTAATGTGCCAGAGAATTATTTTCCCGGGAGAGACTATGTTTGTTTTATTGTGCTCTGTGTCTTTGGTCGTCTGGCGTTATTATCGTAACTCCTCGACTTGCTCGCTTTAATCTCTAAGATATAACTTATTTTATTATTATTATTATTAGAAATTCAAGATCGAAGATCTTTTAATTCCTTTGTCTTTGGCTTTTCCGTACCGAGGAATTTAAAAATTGATGACTGTACTTACCTATCAGTAATTGCCTACAGGAGAGTGAGGTCTAGCTCTCTATGCCCCGCCTACTCACCTTGTTACACTTGGTGCGTTAAAACACGATTTAACGTACCTGTTTTCCCCCTTATTATTCGTAATCCCATTGGTCATATGGTGGTGGAAGATTACAGTATACAACGATTTTGTGCTCTAAACAAATGTTGACCTTTGTTATAAAGCTCATACTTTGAAATCAAATCGGACTTGGCAGTGTTTTGAAAATTTGAATGTGTGATGTTATGGTGACCAGATGTAGCTTTTGTGTCTGCTTAGTTACGTTGTGTGTGAAGCAGAGCTCTCACCACTGTTGTGTCTGCTTGGTTACGTGGTGTGAAGCAGAGCTCTCCCCACTGTTGTGTCTGCTTAGTTACGTGGCGTGTGAAGCAGACCTCTCACCACTGTTGTGTCTGCTTAGTTACGTGGCGTGTGAAGCAGACCTCTCCCCACTGTTGTGTCTGCTTAGTTACGTGGCGTGTGAAGCAGACCTCTCACCACTGTTGTGTCTGCTTAGTTACGTGGCGTGTGAAGCAGACCTCTCCCCACTGTTGTGTCTGCTTAGTTACGTGGCGTGTGAAGCAGAGCTCTCACCACTGTTGTGTCTGCTTAGTTACGTGGCGTGTGAAGCAGACCTCTCACCACTGTTGTGTCTGCTTAGTTACGTGGCGTGTGAAGCAGACCTCTCCCCACTGTTGTGTCTGCTTAGTTACGTGGCGTGTGAAGCAGACCTCTCACCACTGTTGTGTCTGCTTAGTTACGTGGCGTGTGAAGCAGACCTCTCACCACTGTTGTGTCTGCTTAGTTACGTGGCGTGTGAAGCAGACCTCTCACCACTGTTGTGTCTGCTTAGTTACGTGGCGTGTGAAGCAGACCTCTCACCACTGACTGTCTCTTATAACAACTGGTCCCGGAGCTGAGTGCATGTAACAACTGGTTATTTCCCTTACAAAGTCTGAGATGTTTATTATAATGTTCGGTGAAAGATATTCAGTATATGGGGAGTTTTATGAGAACTCTCAGAATCTTCTTCTTGTATCTCACTGTAGACAAGTGGTGACTGCTTTCTATTTTTTTTGTTATATTTCCAGTGAGTGCATGTCTTCATATTTTCAAAGCATAATATTTACATATCTGTGCATTTATGGTCATTGGTTGATACTTTGTCCTGCTATTGTCTATGTTGTTTGTTCTATTTCATTTTCCACTGTGCTGTTGGTTCAGCTTATGGCTCCTTAATGCCTGGGAGAGGAAGTCTGCGAGACTTAACTAGGTGTCCCCCACCCCAGGTCTGTCTTCTGACCTTCCGCATGATACACCCCTCAACACCACTCTAATCCCAGCTACCTATTTACTTTATATTGCTAGGTGAACAGGGCTCTCATGACAAAAGGATCATTGCCTAAACGTGTCTGTCCCACTACAGGGATCAAACCCGAGACCCCTCGATCGAAAGCCGATGACGTATTGGTTCTTGCATTGATTCTGTCTGGCTGTGATGTGTTTAAGTTTCTCTCCCCTCCTAGTCCTGTATTTCCACTATTTTATTTGATACAACATCTACTTTTATTCTCTTATTTAATGTTTTATTGTATTAAAGAGTTTTTAACACTTGTGGGCCAGGATTGTGTAGAACAGAGTTAATATCAGCAGCAAAATGTAGTATGGTAATGTATAATTTGACAGAAAGTGGCAATGTGTGCTAGATTATGATAGATTGAAGGTGAACATATGAGAGCAGGAGTGTGCAGAGGTTCAGACACGTACGAGGTAGCGCTCAGTAGCCACGGAGACCAGGATGAGGTCGTCACCGACACGGACCTTCTCGCCTTCAGACCTCTGCTTGTTGGCTGGGTGGATGGTCCACCAACACGACTCTCCTGCAACAACACAAACCCCAGATCAATCCCGTCTTCCATTATAAATTCGCTGACCGTATTACCTGATGTTGAAATCTTAATATAAATCCCGTGTTCCACACGCCCTGTTTTGCATAACCCACAAATTTTGAAATTACATTCCCTATAAACAAGATGTCTCTTACGCAAAGTTGTTTATGCTAAGAGTATTTTGAATTCTATAATGCAGACAGACGCATGAGAGTCAATCACTGTGATAATAGAGATCAATAAAACAATCAGCAATGATTTTGTTATGTAAATGAGTGGTGGATGTAATAATCTATATTTAGACACCAAACCCACACATCTGAAAATATAGGAAGTGGCGACGTTTTGGTCCATCTTGGACCATTATTATGTCGTGTGAAGACAGAGTGAGAGAGAAAGTCAATGTGTAAGGTAAGAAAGCGGCATGAAAGGCAACAAGTTTGAAGTATACCAGAGTTAATAGGAATAAAGCAAACTGCACAAGGGCTAATGGCGAAGAGAAGGAGATGAAATAGAGACCAGAGATAGAGCAACATACGAGAGAGAGTAAATACAGCAACATAAGAGAGAGAGTAAATACAGCAACATAAGAGAGCCTCAAGTGGATCACATCTGTTAAGGTTGGAGAATGTAACAATGTAGTGAGGATGACCAGCAAGACTGGGGGGGTTCATGTTGGGTATGAGGGTCCACAAGACGGCGTCTCTGGAGAGCAGTCTCACCTGAGATTGATTTAACAGAAGACCAAACTTTAGGATGATTAGAGTCCCTAACAGGGCAGAAGAGAACATTATTTGTGTCAACAATGTTAATACTTCTTTGTGTTATTTTAGTGTGTCATTAAGAATATGGTCAGTTTCAGCAAGGTTAAGAAGAGGAAAGCACTAACAGGAAATATAATAAGTACCATCAGCATTGTAGCTGTTGACAAATTGGTTAGCTTGTGTCTAATTTTCACCCACGTTATTATGACTTACTGGCTGCAATCAACACTTAACTACTTTATTGATTACTTACTTCCACAAAACACACCAAACGTTAAAAAAAAGTTGGAGGTTATGTAATATACAGAAATTCACTTGGATCTATCTCATATGTATCCTAATAGATACATTAAATTATAGCGCATTCGTTAATTTACGATTATACTGTTAGTATGGAAATGCTGTTATTTCAATTCGGGAAGAGTGACTCACCCATACAGTTGTGGGGTCAATAAGGTGTACACAGGAACTGTGAATGTGACCACAGAGTGTAGGTTAACCTTGTCACCGTTGTGTACACAGGGACTGTGAATGTGACCACAGAGTGTAGGTTAACCTTGTCACCGTTGTGTACACAGGGACTGTGAATGTGACCACAGAGTGTAGGTTAACCTTGGCACCGTTGTGTACACAGGAACTGTGAATGTGACCACAGAGTGTAGGTTAACCTTGTCACCGTTGTGTACACAGGGACTGTGAATGTGACCACAGAGTGTAGGTTAACCTTGGCACCGTTGTGTACACAGGGACTGTGAATGTGACCACAGAGTGTAAGTTAACCTTGGCACCGTTGTGTACACAGGGACTGTGAATGTGACCACAGAGTGTAGGTTAACCTTGTCACCGTTGTGTACACAGGGACTGTGAATGTGACCACAGAGTGTAGGTTAACCTTGGCACCGTTGTGTACACAGGGACTGTGAATGTGACCACAGAGTGTAGGTTAACCTTGTCACCGTTGTGTACACAGGGACTGTGAATGTGACCACAGAGTGTAGGTTAACCTTGTCACCGTTGTGTACACAGGGACTGTGAATGTGACCACAGAGTGTAGGTTAACCTTGGCACCGTTGTGTACACAGGGACTGTGAATGTGACCACAGAGTGTAGGTTAACCTTGGCACCGTTGTGTACACAAGGAGGACTCACCGTTAGACTGGTAAATACTGCAAGGCTCACCTTTGGTGTGCTCCTGAAGACCGACATCGAAGGCCAGTTTGTCTCTGCATGAACTGGTTGAAAGGCAAGCTAGGCACTGTGGAGAGAGACACCAAAGGTTACTGGAGTGTGAGGTCATCCAAGCCTTACATGATAACCACTGGGCGTCACTTCCCGCTCTCTCAACACACCTCTACACACACTAGTTATATGCACCACCAAATATATCTCTCACATTCTTATCGCACACTACAACACAAACTCTAGATACACACGTACACGAACAATGACACGCACGCACACGCACGCACGCGCGCGCACACACACCCACACACTCAAATTACCCGAGGGCCACCATCTCCAATGGCCTCAACTGGCAGAACAAGACAGCCGGCGGCTTGTCAAAGGTGTCTCAGTTTACATTCTTCTGGGATGATTTTTATTGCTTTCTGTTGAAGTCTTTCCACAGTAGTTAAGATGCCCAAACCCACACACCAGAAGATGGAGACACGACGATGTTTCGGTCCGTCGTGGACCAATATCAAGCCGTGTGTGTCAAATTACGTCCAAATTTAGCCATATCGCGCATACGAGCCAAAAGTGACGTTCTTTTTAAGAGGACGGGTTGGTGTGTGAGGTCATCATATCTTCAGCCACATTATTGTGACTCGTCGTCTCCATAGCAGTTATGTTGTTTAAGATAGCGCTCTATGCTTGGCTACAGCCCTCCAGATATGGGCGCACCAGAGATCTGTGCAGCTCAATAATCACTTTTTCCGTTGAAGTCAAAAGCTCGTATGACCATTCCTTAGAGTGTGTTATCATATTTCCCGGCAGCAAGTACAAGCTGAGCAGCTATCAGTGACTGGCGGGTCATAACTCTCTATTCCTGTTATTGATCAGTATACTTCATCGTTGTGTTGTTGCTATGGTAGTTATGATGGGTTTTGTGCAATATATGAAAGGTCTTGCATTTTTCAATATTGAAAAGCATTTACTAGTCCTCTGACCATTTGTGAAATTCATATATGTCGGTTTAGAAGGTCTCCTTATAGTCTCAGGTTTCCACTATAATATTTATTGTGTTATCTACAGTTCTGATAATTATGTTTATGTTCTCATCTATGTCGTTGATGTATACTACAACATGAGATGGAACCATTACAGTAGTCCGTTCACAACAATTTTCTAGTCGGATACCTTTTTTTTATTTGGAATGTCGCTCTGCGTTATCTGTTCTTGTATTTTGCCATTTATTCCTTGTCCATCTGTGTGTGTTCCAGTCTTTCGTGTGGAAACTCAACGTTTTAGAAAAGTGTGTACACAACATCCACTGAATGTCCGTTCACTGGGTTGTAGGTGACTGTTCACAAGTGTGAGCAGGTCAGTTAGACAAGAACAATTGTTAACAAAACAATGTTGTGTTAATCTTACAAGATTGTGCACTGTGAGAGTATGAATGATTCTTCCCCTTGTGAGGTCTCGGGGCACTTACAGATGTGTGTTAAGATTGTCTATAGTTTTCACTGAACTTGCTCTACCGTTCTTGAAGATAGAGGTGACATTTGTATATTTACAATCCAGGGTACTTTTCCTTTGATCAGGAATAAATCCAGGGTACTGGCTTGGAGATTTTAATGCTATATGAGTATCTGAACGCCACTGATTACAGATCTAATCATGCTGATTGGGGATTAAATACCGTCTCTGAGACCCCTGGATTAGGTCAGGGTTTATATACGTATACTAAAACAACAAAACAACTGGATATAAATAAATTAATATCTGATATGGACAAATATTTGAATTAGTATGGATTACTCCATTGACGCCGAGGGTGGATTACATGCATCAGTCAAGAGTTTTCTGATGCATGTATTCTTGGGGACCATGCAGGCTTCATACATGTATGGATATGAATAAAAGATACTGTATGGAGCAATAGGCCTTCATTAATTCGTATATTTTATAAGTAATCTTTAACTAGCTATTTAGCAGAAATAAACACTCTTTGATAACAAAATATTTACAATAAATAAACAAATAATGAAAATGGGAACAAATATTCATTCATTGAAAAAGGGAAAAAACGTTCTATGGCTGAGCTAAAACAAAAATATTTCATATCAATAAGCAATCCTTAATAAAATCATATACAATCTTTGACATACAATACATTTACAGTCTTTGGATAGTCGTTTAACAATATTGGTAAAAAATGACTATAACTTGAAACAATAATGACAAAGTAATTATTGGTATAAACGCCCGACTGTTAATGTATTCACTGGAAATTTTAATGCGACTACGACTTAGAGAAAAAATGAAAACTGTAGACTGTAGTCGCGTTTTACACTACTGTCGTGCATGCTGTATACTGCAGACTATGCATGCTGTATACTGTGAACTAATCATGCCATATAATGTGAATTAATCCATGCTCTATACTGTGAACTAATCATGCTGTATACTGTGAACTAAGCATGCTGTATACTGTGAACTAATCATGCTGTATACTGTCAAGTAATCATGCCATATAATGTGAATTAATCCATGCTGTATACTGTGAACTAATCATGCTGTATACTGTGAACTAAGCATGCTGTATACTGTGAATTAATCATGCTGTATACTGTGAATTAATCATGCTGCATACTGTGAACTAAGCATGCTGTATACTGTGAACTAAGCATGCTGTATACTGTGAATTAATCATGCTGCATACTGTGAACTAAGCATGCTGTATACTGTGAACTAAGCATGCTGTATACTGTGAACTAAGCATGTCCGTCACTAGTAACTGGGTGTTTAATAACTACCAGACGAAACACATGCTAACCAAACCATAATATAAACTGAGGACCAATCACTAACACAAGCAACACCTATATTGGTGCTCGACAGAGCCTAGTGCAAACGAGGACGTGTTCTTCGACAAACAAAAGGTTGAAGGCAGAAGTACTCACCATCATTGAGTTCATGTGACGGAGGAGGACAGCATTGCCGTAGAGGAGAGTGCGGTGGCCGGAACCCGTACCTTTACCCTAGGAGAAACACAAGATATGAGGAACAAAATACAAGCATGAATACACCAACGTGAACCCCTCCCTCCCAGACACCAACACGCCTTTCCCAGCAAGCCTGTATTTACCCACCCGCCTCAACATACCCTGATTATTTTCCCCCAGACACGCGCTATCACAATCATTCCTGAATACAAGTACATGCCGAATGGTGTGATGACTGCAGCCACCCACACACACCGCCTGAAGTGCTAACATACTCCCCCACACACCCACCATCACTGCTACAGCACCCATCGTCTACCTCACTATGGCCCATAGGTTCCCCTCTCACTCCAGTTTGAAGAACTCGTTCCCACTCCAAGACACTCAGTGAAGTCCCTGTCCCAAGTGCACTCACAGGATCCGGTTGGAACCCAAGGTACAGCCATAGCATCTCTTGCACCACCCAGCAAAATCCACACATACAACAGCAAACACCAGATGAATGTGCCACTACATTTGTTCTAACAATTGAGCGCAAACACACGTTACAGTCTAAATGAAACCTTGGGAACTACTCAGCACTGGCTGAGAAAACCACTCTTGGACCGTCTCCATGAAAACAGGTTGTTAAGCTTTTGTAAGGAAAGGATGGGGGAAGGGCGGCAGTGAGAGGTAAAGGTGGGGAGATTACCACTCACTTAAAGACAGTGACTGGGAATGTTAAGGGATTGTTTAATGACTATTTTCTTCAAGCCGGCTGAAGGGAAAAGTTAAAGGAGAAGAACGAAAGAAGAGACAAAAGATGGATGAGAGGAAAGGAAGAGGAATAGACAAAGGATGAAGGAAAGGAGGATAAGACGCAGAAACAGCAGAAGTAGAAGAGAGAAATGAAAGGGAAGGGAGAACAGGAGAAAAAAATTGAAATAAGAGAAGTGCCGGAGGAAAGGGTAAGAGGCCGTAACAGGCAGATACAAAGAGAGGGTGAAATAGACTCGGTCAGCGAGACAGAGAGAGACGGACCAATGGGAGGCTAGAGAGCCATGGTTGATGGTGATGTACAAGACAAAGATGTGAAGGTGTAGGGCAGAGGTCCGCCGCTCTTCCACTCCCAGCAGTCATACCGTCCTCATCACACAACAACAAACACATCCCTCATTAAAATAAGTGCAAGAATACGTGGGTGAAATACAGACCATACTAATACACATGCTATTTAAATACACTGGAACTAAAAATGTTCTGTTTAGTATAATTAGTTGTACAATATAATGTATCAAATAATAAATCAAATATAAAATTATCAGCAGAGGATAACGAAAGGGAAATAGTAAATCAATAAATAAAATATTTGTTCAAGCACAGTAACTATTGGAAGGAGAGAGTGAACAGGCTGAGACCTGCGGGTCACCAGGTCACAGGTACCCGGGGGTCAGCACACGGAGGGGGGGGCAACCAGGTCACAGGTACCCGGGGGTCAGCACACGGAGGGGGGGGGCAACCAGGTCACAGGTACCCGGGGGTCAGCACACGGAGGGGGGGGGGCAACCAGGTCACAGGTACCCGGGGGGTCGGCACACGGGGGGGGGAGGCACCAGGTCACAGGTACCCGGGGGTCTTATGCACACTGGGGGAACAGCCAGGTCACAGGAACCCAGGGGTCGGTACACGGGGGGGGGGGGGCAACCAGGTCACAGGAACCCGGGGGGTCGGCACACGGGGGGGGGAGGCACCAGGTCACAGGTACCCGGGGGTCTTATGCACACGGGGGGAACAGTCAGGTCACAGGAACCCGGGGGTCGGCACACACCGGGTGAACAACCAGGCCACAGGTACCCCGGGGGTCGGCACACGGGGGAAACAGTCAGGTCACAGGAACCCGGGGGTCGGCACACACGGGGTGAACAGCCAGGCCACAAGTACCCCGGGGGTCGGCACACACCGGGGGGGGGAGAGGTGCGCCACACAGGAACACACAGGGTGGTTGCTGTGAAGTGTAGTGTCATTGGTATCATAGTAAGGATCAGTTGTTGACCAAACCACACACTACAAAGTGAAGGGACGGCGACGTTTCGGTCCGTCCTGGACCATTCTCAAGTCCTGGACAATTCTCGACGTTTCGGTCCAGGACGGACAAAAACGTCGTCGTCCCTTCACTTTCTAGTGAGTGGTTTGGTGAACATATTTCAGCCACGTTATTGTGACTGCTCGTCTGCATAAGGATCAGTTGTGTGTCGCTAGCAAGCACTGGACATTGTCACCATCCCCGTGTATAAAGGAGTGATATACGAGGTCACCAAGAGGTCCAATTTACACATGGAGACTACATCCATTTGACGAATTCTTGACCGATTCCTTCATTATGAAGAATTAGTAATTATATTAAGCTTCAGCAAAATGAGCGCTCACTCGGGCACATCCTGAGAAAGGTGTCTTCTCTTCACCTGGTGAGTAAGTAATTATCAAAGAAGGCACCAAGCCGGGAAGGCTATGTAGCACCATCAAATGTGCGGAATAATCAGAGGGCGCTAAATATCACTAAGGATGCCAATAGGAGAACAGAAACGCATAAGGCGAACGATATCAAAAGTATCCGATTCACCAGGAATTGTATCGAGGGACAAGTGACCGCGAGGGACGATCGGAAAGCAAGACACGCTCGCCCTGGAAGTCAGGACATTCAACAAGGATATGCACAACTGTAAGAGAGACAATGCAGTTAGGACAATAAGGAACAGGGGCCGCGCTCCATTAAGTGTCCGTGAGTTAAGCGTGTATAGCCAATACGCAACCATGCCAGAGCCATTTCCCACCGTCGGTTACGGTGGTAGAAAGTGGGCCACAGGGACACACTACTCTGAAGAGTACACAGTTTGTTACTAGTAACAGAAGACCAACAATCCGGTCAATGGGCTAGGATGGAGGAATGAATAACTGGGTAAAAGTCGGAATAAGGAACACCTTTACGGGAGATGGGACAAGTGCGGATAGCTTCCTAAGCGGCAGCGTCCACACGCTTATTTAAAGAGACACCAATATGGCTGGGAACCCAACAAAACTCAACCGACTTAAATTTACTGTGAATAAGAAGCAGCCAATGTTGAATCTCGATGACCACCGGATGGACTGGATTAAAGGACTCCAGAGCGATGAGGACACTGCAAGAGTCAACTACAACCACAAAGGAGATTTGACAGCAAGAAAGCAGGAGACGAAGAGCAGCGAGAATAGCATAAAGTTCTGCCGGGAAGATGCTGGTCTCGGGAGGCAGGTGACACATATAGGTGCGGTCAGGAAAAACAACAGAGTAGCCTACACCGTCTGCAGACTTAAGACCCATCGGTGAAGATGGAAATGGAGCGGGAGTGTGAAGAAAAGTGCTCAAGGAAAAGGCGTTTCAGAACTGTAGGAGAGGTAAAGGCTTCAGTGGTGTGGGTTAGGGATTTACAATATTTAGGAAGTGAGACCTTCCAGGGGGGGCAAGGACGGAACAACACGAGGAGAAATATTAGTAATACTAACCAAAAGAGAATGTTGCAGGCGAGACAACCGGACAGAAAGAGGGAGTTGGTGAAGGGGGAACAGGAACCATACGGGGGAGTTTGGGGGTAGGAGGAAAAGTCAAAGTACAACACTGGCAAGAGTGAGGGTGTTGTAAGGACCGGGCAACGTAGAGAAAACAGGAGCGATCTTTGCGGTCCTGGAGAAACAGGCAGCCAGTGTCAACATACAAGCTGAGGGTAGGAGTCGAACAAAAGGCCCCAGAGCTGAGGTGCAACCCAGTATGATCCAAAGGATCAAGATGGCGAAGAGTAGAAGGAGAAGCAGAAGAGTAAGCAGGGCATCCATAATCGAGTTTAGACAGTACGAGAGAAGAATGTAAAGAGAGGAGCATGAGCCTATCCGCACTCTAAGAAGTATGGGACAAAACCTTAAGGAGGTTAAGGGCCTTAGAGCATTCAACTCAGAGGTAGAGATATAGGGCGACCAAGACAAACGAGTGTCAAAGATTAACCCCAAAAGCTTAGCGAAACCTTTGTACACAAGGGGATAACCATAAAGTGACAAAGAGGGACAAAGAACGACCTGCTTCCGAGTAAAAGTCATATCACAAATCTTAGTTGCAAAGAACTTGAAGCCATGATTGGTGGCCCAAGACGACATGGCATCAATTGCAAGTTGAAGCTGTCGTTGAAGGAGAGGCGAATCATCACCTCGACAGCAAAGAGTAAGATCGTCGACATAGAGAGCGGAGAAGACACCAGAAGGAAGGGAGGAAAGAAGACCATTGAGAGCAACCAGAAAAAGAGTAGTGTTCAGAACACTACCCTGGGGTACACCTTCGTATTGCCGAAAAGAGGCAGAGAGAGTGGTACCAAACCTGACTCTAAAAGAACGATTAGAGAGGAAGCTTTGGAAGAAGAGAGGGAGATTACCACGAAGGCCAAAAGAATGAAGTTGGGACAGAATATGGTATCTCCAGGTGGTGTCATAAGCCTTTTCCAGATCAGAATGGACGAACACATCGGAGGTCTTAGCAGCAAAAGCAGTACGAATATAGACCTCCAAGTTCACCAAGACATCAGTCGTGCTGCAGCACTTGCGAAAACCAAATTGAGAAGGAGGAGAGGTGGTGATAGTGTTCCAAGAACCACATCAGATGAACACTGACCATACGCTCAAAGAGTTTGCAGACAACTCATGAGGGCAATAGGGCGGAAGTCCTTAGGGGGATGTCCCGAGAGACCCCGGTTTCGAATAGGGAGTACAACAGCATCGAGCCAGTCCTTAGGGACTGACGACGACTCCCAGACCTGGTTATAAAGACTTAGTAAATACTGAGACGTTCATGGGAGGAGATAGCGAAGCATCTCATAATAAATGACATCAGAGCCCGCTGCCATAGAACCACAGAGGGACAGGGCAGACTGAAGTTCAGAGAGAGAAGGGATCGTTATAGGGAAGTCGGAGAGGAATGCAGAAATCTAAGGGATGAGATTCAAGAACAGGCTTACGAAGAAGGAAGGATTGAGGAAGATGAGAACCGGAGCTAACAGACGAAAAGTGGGAACCCAGTTCGGTCGCGACCTGCACTGGGTCCACCACAAGAGTACCACGGAGGTGAAGAACCGGCGAGACATCCGGAACGTACTTACACACAATCTTTCAGATCTTCTTCCAGATCTACGGCAGAGGAGTATCGGATGTAATGGTGGAAACATAACATCCTACGGGCCACCGCACTTGCCTTCCGAAAGAAAATAAAAGAATCAGCCGTCAGCCGGCGTCGGTGTTTCTTCCAAGCTGCACGCTTACAGCAGACAGTCCGAGCACAGTCTGCATTCCACCAGGTAACGCTCTTCCGCGTGCCCCGGGAGATAGAGCAAGGAACAGAGGGGAGAGCAGCGTCAAAGACAGTGTCATGAAAAAGGAGGAGGGCACGAGGAAGAAGCAGAGAGGAGAGGTCGGAGAGAGTAGCACGGAGGGTGAATTGGTTCCAGTCAGCCTTGGCAAACTGCCACCTAGGGAAGGAGAGGGGAGGGTGAAAAGAGAAAAAGAAAACAAGGATGGGAAAATGGTCAGTTATGGAGGTCAACAAGAACCCGCCACGGGAAATCTAAGTAAAGAGACGACGAGCAAAGAGAAAGATCAAGATAGGAAAGGGTGCAAGTTCGAGAGTTCACATGAGGGGGCTCATCCGAATTCAGAAGAGACAGGGAAGAAGAGAGGACGAGCGGTTCGAGAAGGCGGCTTCGAGATAACTTTTATCTAGACGACTACTATATATTTTTTATCTTTATACGCCAAGTACATATATAGTATGTGACATGGCAGTTGTTCTTTATACATAGGCCTCTCAGGCATCCACAGCCTATTACAGAGTGCGTTAAAATGACACTAATCAAGGATTGTGGATCTTTTCCAGTCTATGAATGAATTCCTGATGCTCACAATAAACAAAAAGTGGTGTCTGTTCGGAGGATTCAGGCTACATGTAATCTGGTTCAATGTTCCAGCAACCGTATCCAGACGTGATCCCTAGGAAACCTCTACTACTGGCGGCGATTAAGCATTATCTTGGGAGTTTCGCGCGCGAATGGGTCACCTGTGACTTCTGATAAAAAGGTTTACTATATGTCTGCTGGTTAAAGTGAAAACTTATCAACATCAGTTTCTGTCTCATGAGGGGTGTCTACCTCACGAGAGTTTCTACCTCACGAGGATGTCTACCTCACGAGTGTTTCTACCTCATGAGGGTGTCTACCTCACGAGAGGTGAAAATCAAGCAGCAGCAGCATGAGGAAGGAAAAGGCTGGCATCATGTCTACAGTAAGGGCAAGCTCTCTGCTACACAGTTAGCTAGTCGAACAAGCCAATTATTTAAACAGCAGCAAGAGTACAATTATAGTGTACATAACAAATGCTGTATGCCTCCAAAATGCAACATTTAGATCAATTGTATGAGAATGAAGTTCAAATAAGCACTAATAAAAATGTGTCAACGTTCAGAAAGAAAATAATACATTAGATCTGTGCCGTAATGACAAGAGGTTATGTCAACTCTCCGAAGATGACAAGATGTCACGTCAACTCCCCCATGATGACAAAAGTTAATGTCAACTCTCCCATGATAACAGGAGGTCATGATACAGTATTGTCTTTCCTCGTAAGGAAGACTGAACTAAGCAACCATTTGGGTGGTGTCACTGATACAAATAACTTTTCGTTTTGTTCTTGAATATAAATAATTATTTCCGATAAGCGTTATTTGATGGTTAACAAAAAGTTTAGTGTGTGGGTCAAAACTAAGTCTTGTATACCGTAAGGGGTGAAAGCTAAGTCTTGTATGACGTAAGGGGTCAAAGCTAAGTCTTGTAAAACGTAATGGGTCAAAGCTAAGTCTTGTATGACGTAAGGGGTCAAAGCTAAGTCTTGTAAAACGTAAAGGGTCAAAGCTAAGTCTTGTATGACGTAAGGGGTCAAAGCTAAGTCTTGTATGACGTAAGGGGTCAAAGCTAAGTCTTGTATGACGTAAGGGGTCAAAGCTAAGTCTTGTGTGATGTAAGGGGTCAAAGCTAAGTCTTGTGTGATGTAAGGGGTCAAAGCTAAGTCTTGTGTGACGTAAGGGGTCAAAGAAAGGGAAGGAAGGGGGTAGGACAGGTACATACGAACTCGAGGCTCCTTTCCTTGCCTCGCTGCCTTCACCACCACCTGGCCAAGCCTGCACATTCTCATACACAGTTTATTCTAAGGTGGTGGTGAGTGTCCCGGGTGAATCACTCACCACCAGCCCAGTCTGTTGGGGGTGACCAGCTCTGCAAGGTCTAAACAAAATCTGCTGAGCTAATGCGTTTAAATAATGTCTTCAGTAGTCAGACTGTTAAGCAAAAATGGAAAAAATCTGCTCTTTGCCACAGGAAATTTAGTCGTCCTCTAGTGAACTGCAAGACGAGTCCTAGAAATTCCTACCAATGATGGTAAAGAGCAGGCAAAAGGTATATGTAATACCAGGAGGGAGACATAACCATGGAGCACATCTCATGCTGTCTGAGACTATTGACCGAGCCGCGTGTTCTCCCACCATCCTCATCTTAATGTCAAGAGACCACAAACACCAGCCTGCATCGTTGTGTCTGAGGCGACCTATCCACTGGCATACTATAATATCTGCCACACCTTCTATGACTACATCATGTAAGTGTTACTGGCAAGACCTCTACACCCGCACCTTCGCCTTGCTGTCATATACTCTCTGTGCGCAGAGTGGCGAGAGGCCCCACCAGCCACCGTTGTCAGTATGTTACAAGCAAATGGCAACATTAGTCCTTCCATCCTCAACTTATTCATTAGATATCAAATCATATATTTAGTAAAGATCCATCTATGACACTAGCATCTACTCTAATGTTTAAGTGTACATTTTATATTTATCTTCACCACCAAGAGTGAACAAAACTACCGTTTAGCTTATGCCTTTATCAAGAGTGCTATATCAACTGTGTTAATGTGTGGGTGAGAGCGAGGCCGGCTCCCTCACACCCTTCTCACTTCCTCAGGCAACTAGGGTGAGGAGGGACATCCTGAGGCAGTTATCTCTAGGTCGTCCCTCTCCAGGAGAGAAAGAGACAAGGAGGAAGGTATACGCCAGACGACCAGTCTCCCCCGCCTGTATCCTGCAGGAGGGAAGCGAAGGACCAGGGCGGGGGACAACTGGCCACCAACTGTCACCAAGTATCAACCCTTCTCTCCAGGGAAGGCAGACTTTGAGGGTGGGCAACCCCGAGCAGGGCAAGTCATTATCTACTGCTATTGTGTTTGGCTAAAGTGGGTGTTGTGGGTAAAGGCTGTGGCGTGTGTGTCGGCGAGGAGCGAGGCGGGGAGCGAGGCAGGGCGTCCTCATAACGTTTGCTCTACTTACAACGCACTGGTTCTCCTGAAAAATAGCAAAATGTTCATGTGAGAATAGGGCAAAAGCGGCGAGGCGGACGACCCTGAGACCTGTCGCTGCGCCGCCTTTGGTGTCGTTCAGGGTCGACCATCCTGCCGTCCCCTTACACTTAGTACCAGGCCAAATTACTTGTGTACCCCCTTAAGGTAATCTCTTCCAATTTAGTATAGATGTTTAGGCAACCAGTCCTCTTAAAAATAACGTCGCTTTTGGCTCGTATGCGTGCTATGGCCAAATGTGGACGTAATTTGAAATGAAATCGGCTCACGAAAGTGACGTACTTTCCGGTTTTCTGTTTGAGTCGTCCGGCTTACTCGGAAAGGTTTGGAGAATAAACTTTCAATTAACGTTTTTCATAACGTTTTAAACTTTATGAGCATATCCTGCCCACCTAACCTATCAGAGGACCCTTAACTAACTGTTGTTGAAAAAAAAATCTCAAATTTATTTTCATTTTTTTTCATTTTCAAATTACGTCCACTTTCGGCCATACGGGCAAACGGCCAAAAGCGACGTTATTTTTAAGAGGACAGGTTGCTTAAGGTGTTATAAAATTGCACTACTTTCTTGCATGTTTGGCTTTGGCGTGTTTGGCTTTGGCGGGCTAATGTCTGGCGCTGGGTCACACTTCTTGATGCATTCATCTTTGTTGTAGGGATGTGACTAATACCCCAACCACCACAACCACCACAACTACCATAACCACCACAACTACCACAACCACCACAACCACCACAACTACCATAACCACCACAACCACCACAACCACCACAACTACCATAACCACCACAACTACCACAACCACCACAACCACCACAACTACCACAACTACCACAACCACCACAACTACCATAACCACCACAACTACCACAGCCACCATCACTACGCCAGCACCACAACCACCACAACTACCTTAACTACCATAGCTACCACAACTACCATAACTACCACAACTACCACAACTACCACAACTACCATAACCACCACAACTACCACAACCACCACAACTACCACAACCACCACAACCACCACAACTACCACAACCACCACAACTACCACAACCACCACAACTACCACAACCACCACAACTACCACAACCACCACAACTACCACAACCACCACAACCACCACAACTACCATAACTACCACAACTACCACAGCCACCACAACTACCACAACCACCACAACTACCACAACCACCACAACTACCACAACCACCACAACTACCACAACTACCACAACTACCACAACCACCACAATTACCACAACCACCACAATCACAACCACCACAACTACCACAACCACCACAATTACCACAACCACCACAATCACCACAACTACCCCAACCACCACAACCACCACAACTACCACAACTACCATAACTACCACAACTACCACAACCACCACAACTACCACAACCACCACAACTACCACAACCACCACAACTACCACAACTACCACAACCACCACAACTACCACAACTACCACAACCACCACAACTACCACAACCACCACAACTACCACAACCACCACAACTACCACAACCACCACAACTACCACAACCACCACAACCACCACAACTACCATAACTACCACAACTACCACAGCCACCACAACTACCACAACCACCACAACTACCACAACCACCACAACTACCACAACCACCACAACTACCACAACTACCACAACCACCACAATTACCACAACCACCACAATCACAACCACCACAACTACCACAACCACCACAATTACCACAACCACCACAATCACCACAACTACCCCAACCACCACAACCACCACAACTACCACAACTACCATAACTACCACAACTACCACAACCACCACAACTACCACAACCACCACAACTACCACAACCACCACAACTACCACAACTACCACAACCACCACAACTACCACAACCACCATAACCACCACAACTACCACTACCACCACAACTACCACAGCCACCATCACTACGCCAGCACCACAACTACCACAACCACCACAATTACCACAACCACAACAATCACCACAACTACCACAACCACCACAACTACCACAACCACCACAACTACCACAACTACCACAACCACCACAACTACCACAACCACCACAACTACCACAACCACCACAACTACCACAACTACCACAACCACCACAACTACCACAACCACCACAACTACCACAACCACCACAACCACCACAACTACCACAACTACCACAACTACCACAACCACCACAACTACCACAACCACCACAACTACCACAACCACCACAACTACCACAACTACCACAACCACCACAACTACCACAACTACCACAACCACCACAACTACCACAACCACCACAACTACCACAACCACCACAACTACCACAACCACCACAACTACCACAACCACCACAACTACCATAACTACCACAACTACCACAACCACCACAATTACCACAACCACCACAATCACAACCACCACAACTACCACAACCACCACAATTACCACAACCACCACAATCACCACAACTACCCCAACCACCACAACCACCACAACTACCACAACCACCACAACTACCACAACCACCACAACTACCACAACCACCACAACTACCACAACCACCATAACCACCACAACTACCACAACCCCCACAACTGCCACTACCACCACAACTACCACAGCCACCATCACTACGCCAGCACCACAACTACCACAACCACCACAATCACCACAACTACCACAACCACCACAACTACCACAACCACCACAACCACCACAACTACCACAACCACCACAACTACCACAACCACCACAACTACCACAACTACCACAA
Organism: Procambarus clarkii; assembly: GCF_040958095.1. Taxonomy (NCBI): domain Eukaryota; kingdom Metazoa; phylum Arthropoda; class Malacostraca; order Decapoda; family Cambaridae; genus Procambarus; species Procambarus clarkii. The sequence continues at coordinate 12,413,084 of NC_091227.1, read as the reverse complement.
CTACCACAACCACCATAACCACCACAACTACCACAACCACCACAACTACCACAACCACCACAACTACTACAACTACCACAACCACCACAACTACCACAACCACCACAACTACTACAACTACCACAACCACCACAACTACCACAACTACCATAACCACCACAACTACCACAACCACCACAACTACCACCACAACTACCACAGCCACCATCACTACGCCAGCACCACAACTACCACAACCACCACAATTACCACAACCACCACAATCACCACAACTACCACAACCACCACAACCACCACAACCACCACAACTACCACAACTACCACAACCACCATAACCACCACAACTACCACAACCACCACAACTACCACAACTACCACAAACACCACAACTACCACAACCACCACAACTACCACAACCACCATAACCACCACAACCACCATAACCACCACAACTACCACAACCACCACAACTACCACTACTACCACAACTACCACAGCCACCATCACTACGCCAGCACCACAACTACCACAACCACCACAATTACCACAACCACCACAATCACTACAACTACCACAACCACCACAACCACCACAACTACCACAACCACCACAACTACCACAACCACCACAACTACCACAACCACCACAACCACCACAACTACCACAACCACCACAACCACCACAACTACCATAACCACCACAACTACCACAACTACCACAACCACCACAACCACCACAACTACCATAACCACCACAACTACCACAACTACCACAACTACCACAACCACCACAACTACCACAACCACCACAACCACCACAACTACCACAACTACCACAACCACCACAACTACCACAACCACCACAACTACCACAGCCACCATCACTACGCCAGCACCACAAAGAGCAGGAGCTCAACCCTGCAAGCACAACTAGGTGAGTACAACTACCACCACCACCATGCCAGCAACCAAACTGTGCACATAACCAAACACACGCCCACTACCAAACTGTGCACATAACCAAACACACGCCCACTACCAAACTGTGCACATAACCAAACACACGCCCACTACCAAACTGTGCACATAACCAAACACACGCCCACTACCAAACTGTGCACATAACCAAACATACACCCACTACCAAACTGTGCACATAACCAAACACACGCCCACTACCAAACTGTGCACATAACCAAACACACGCCCACTACCAAACTGTGAACATAACCAAACACACGCCCACTACCAAACTGTGAACATAACCAAACACACGCCCACTACCAAACTGTGCACATAACCAAACACACACCCACTACCAAACTGTGAACATAACCAAACACACGCCCACTACCAAACTGTGCACATAACCAAACACACGCCCACTACCAAACTGTGAACATAACCAAACACACGCCCACTACCAAACTGTGCACATAACCAAACACACGCCCACTACCAAACTGTGAACATAACCAAACACACGCCCACAAGACGCCATACAAGGCCAGGTGACCCGACACCGTCCAAGTCCGGCACCCACGAGACAAACCTCCGCAGGTTCAGGTATTGGTTCTCACAATATTACTACGAATAATTTGTAATTTAAATTGTTAAGATTTTTATTCACTACTGCAGGCTTGTGAGCTCTGAATGAGACTGTAGGTCGTACGTATTGTAGGAGACCTCTGGTGGTAACATTTGGCAAACTGTTGGTCGCAAGGCTTCATTGACGGCAGATTAAGTTTTGAATGAGAATCATTCTTGAGCTTTATATAGGATTTATAGATATAACTACAGTGCGAATCAGCTGTACTACAGGAGGAGTGAGGAGTGAGTCAACTATGTCCTCACTACTGTGTGAGTCATATGTGTCCCCACTACTGTGTTAGTCAACAGTGTCCTCTCTACTGTGTTAGTCAACTGTGTCCTCTCTACTGTGTGAGTCAACTGTGTCCTCACTACTGTGTGAGTCAACTGTGTCCTCTCTACTGTGTGAGTCAACTGTGTCCTCACTACTGTGAGTCAACTGTGTCCTCTCTACTGTGTGAGTCAACTGTGTGAGTCATGTGTGTCCCCACTACTGTGTTAGTCAACTGTGTCCTCTCTACTGTGAGAGTCAACTGTGTCCTCACTACTGTGTGAGTCAACTGTGTCCTCTCTACTGTGTGAGTCAACTGTGTCCTCACTACTGTGAGTCAACTGTGTCCTCTCTACTGTGTGAGTCAACTGTGTCCTCACTACTGTGAGTCAACTGTGTCCTCTCTACTGTGTGAGTCAACTGTGTCCTCTCTAATGTGAGTCAACTGTGTCCTCTCTACTGTGTGAGTCAACTGTGTCCTCACTACTGTGTGAGTCAACTGTGTCCTCACTACTGTGTGAGTCAACTGTGTCCTCACTACTGTGTGAGTCAACTGTGTCCTCACTACTGTGTGAGTCAACTGTGTCCTCTCTACTGTGTGAGTCAACTGTGTCCTCACTACTGTGTGAGTCAACTGTGTCCTCACTACTGTGTGAGTCAACTGTGTCCTCACTACTGTGTGAGTCAACTGTGTCCTCATTACTGTGTGAGTCAACTGTGTCCTCTCTACTGTGAGTCAACTGTGTCCTCTCTACTGTGTGAGTCAACTGTGTCACCACTACTGTGTGAGTCAACTGTGTCACCACTACTGTGTGAGTCAACTGTGTCACCACTACTGTGAGTCAACTGTGTCCTCACTATTGTGAGTCAACTGTGTCCTCTCTACTGTGTGAGTCAACTGTGTCCTCACTACTGTGTGAGTCAACTGTGTCACCACTACTGTGAGTCATGTGTGTCCTCACTACTGTGTGAGTCAACTGTGTCCTCTCTACTGTGTGAGTCAACTGTGTCCTCACTACTGTGTGAGTCAACTGTGTCCTCACTACTGTGTGAGTCAACTGTGTCCTCACTACTGTGTGAGTCAACTGTGTCCTCACTACTGTGTGAGTCAACTGTGTCCTCACTACTGTGAGTCAACTGTGTCCTCACTACTGTGTGAGTCAACTGTGTCCTCTCTACTGTGTGAGTCAACTGTGTCCTCTCTACTGTGTGAGTCAACTGTGTCCTCACTACTGTGTGAGTCAACTGTGTCCGCACTACTGTGTGAGTCATGTGTGTCCTCACTACTGTGTGAGTCAACTGTGTCCTCTCTACTGTGTGAGTCAACTGTGTCCTCACTACTGTGAGTCAACTGTGTCCTCATTACTGTGTTAGTCAACTGTGTCCTCACTACTGTGTGAGTCAACTGTGTCACCACTACTGTGTGAGTCAACTGTGTCACCACTACTGTGTGAGTCAACTGTGTGCCCTACACACACACACACACACACACACACACACACACACACACACACACACACACACACACACACACACACACACACACACACAACGCAAACACAGCATAATCCTACACACATACAGTAGCCCCTACACACAGTAGCCCCCTACACAGTATCCCCCTACACACACACAGTAGCTCCCTACACACACAGCAGCCCCCTACACACAGTAGCCCCCTACACACAGCAGCCCCCTACACACAGTAGCTTCCTACACACACAGCAGCCCCCTACACACACAGTAGCCCCCTACACACACAGTAGCCCCCTACACACAGCAGCCCCCTACACATAGTAGCTTCCTACACACACAGCAGCCCCCTACACACACAGTAGCCCCCTACACACACAGTAGCCCCCTACACACAGCAGCCCCCTACACACACAGTAGCCCCCTTCACACACAGTAGCCCCCTTCACACACAGCAGCCCCCTACACACAGTAGCCCCCTACAAACACAGCAGCCCCCTACACACACAGTAGCCCCCTACACACACAGTAGCCCCCTACACACACAGCAGCCCCCTACACACACACCAGCCCCCTATACATAGTAGCCCCCTACACACACAGTAGCCCCCTACACACACAGCAGCCCCCCTACACACACAGCAGCCCCCCTACACACATAGCAGCCCCCTACACACACACTAGCCTCCTACACACACAGTAGCCCCCTACACACACAGTAGCCCCCTACACACACAGCAGCCCCCTACACACACAGCAGACCCCTATACACACACAGTAGCCCCCCTACACATACACAGTAGCCCCCTACACACACAGCAGCCCCCTACACACACACAGCTGCCCCCTACACACACAGTAGCTCCCTACACACACAGTAGCCCCCCTACACACACACAGTAGCCCCCTACACACACACAGCTGCCCCCTACACACAAAGCAGCCCCCTACACACACAGTAACCTCCTACACACACAGTAGCCCCCTATACACACAGCAGCCCCCTACACACAGTAGCCCCCTACACACACAGCAGCCCCCTACACACACAGTAGCCCCCTACACACAGTAGCCCCCTACACACAGCAGCCCCCTACACACAGTAGCCCCCTACACACACAGCATCCCCCTACACACACAGTAGCCTCCTACACACATAGCAGCCCCCCACACACACAGCAGCCCCCTACACACACAGCAGCCCCCTACACACACAGCAGCCCCCTACACACACAGTAGCCCCCTACACACAGTAGCCCCCTACACACACAGTAACCCCCTACACACACAGTAGCCCCCTACACACACACAGTAGCCTCTTACACACACAGTAGCCCCCTACACACATTGCAGCCTACTACACACACAGCAGCCCCCTACACACACAGCAGCCCCCTACACACATAGCAGCCCCCTACACACACAGCAGCTCCCTACACACACAGTAGCCCCCTACACACATAGCAGCCCCCTACACACACAGCAGCCCCCTACACACACAGTAGCCCCCCTATACACACAGTATCCCCCTACACACAGTAGCCCCCTATACACACAGTAGCCCCCTACACACAGCAGCTCCCTACACACAGTAGCCCCCTACACACACAGCAGCCCCCTACACACACAGTAGCCCCCTACACACAGCAGCCCCCTACACACACAGTAGCCCCCTACACACACAGTAGCCCCCTACACACAGCAGCCCCCTACACACACAGCAGCCCCCCACACACACAGCAGCCCCCTACACACACAGTAGCCCCCTATTCACACAGTAGCCCCCCTACACACACAGCAGCCCCCTACACACAGTAGCTTCCTACGCACACAGCAGCCCCCCTACACACACAGCAGCCCCCTACACACAGCAGCCCCCTACACACACAGCAGCCCCCTACACACACAGTAGCCCCCTACACACAGTAGCCCCCTACACACACAGTAACCCCCTACACACACAGTAGCCCCCTACACACACAGTAGCCCCCTACATACATAGCAGCCCCCTACACACACAGTAGCCCCCTACACACACACAGTAGCCCTCTACACACACACAGTAGCCCCCTACACACACAGCAGCCCCCTACACACACACAGTAGCCCCCCTACACACACAGTAGCCCCCTACACACACAGTAGCCCTCTACACACACAGTAGCCCCCCTACACACACACAGTAGCTCTTTACACATATAGTAGTCTCTTACATGTATAGTAGCCTCCTACACACACAGTAGCCCCCTACACACATAGCAGCCCCCTACACACACACAGCAGCCCCCCTACACACACACAGCAGCCAGCAGCCTCCTACACACACAGTATCCTCCCTACACACACAGTAGCCCCCTACACACACAGTAGCCCCCTACACACACAGTAACCCCCTACACACACAGTAACCCCCTACACACACAGCAGCTCCCTACACACACAGTAGCCTCCTACACACATAGCAGCCCCCTACACACACAGCAGCCCCCTACACACACAGTAGCCCCCTATACACACAGTAGCTCCCTACACACACAGCAGCTCCCTACACACACACACAGCAGTCCCCTTACACACACAGCAGCCTCCTACACACACGCAGTAGCCCCCTACACACACAGTAGCCCCTTACACACACATCAGCCCCCTACACACACAGTAGCCCCCTACACACACAGTAGCCTCCTACACACACAGTAGCCTCCTACACACACAGCAGCCCCCCTACACACACAGCAGCCCCCCTACACACACAGCAGCCCCCCTACACACACAGTAGCCCCCTACACACACAGTAGCCTCCTACACACACAGTAGCCCCCTACACACACAGCAGCCCCCTACACACACAGCAGCCCCCTACACACACAGCAGCCTCCTACACACACAGCAGCCTCCTACACACACAGTAGCCCCCTACACACACAGCAGCCCCCTACACACAGTATCCTCCCTACACACACAGTAGCCCCCTACACACACAGGGGCCTCCTACACACACAGTGGCCTCCTACACACACAGTATCCTCCCTACACACACAGTAGCCCCCTACACACACAGTAGCCTCCTACACACACAGTGGCCTCCTACACACACAGCAGCCCCCCTACACACACAGCAGCCTCCTACACACAGTATCCTCCCTACACACACAGTAGCCCCCTACACACACAGTAGCCTCCTACACACACAGTAGCCCCGTACACACACAGTAGCCTCCTACACACACAACAGCTCCCTACACACACACAGTAGCCTCCTACACACACAGCAGCCCCCCTACACACACTAGCCCCCTACACACATAGCAGCCCCCTACACACATAGCAGCCCCCTACACACACAGCAGCCCCCTACACACACAGTAGCCTCCTACACACATAGCAGCCCCCTACACACACAGCAGCCCCCTACACACACAGCAGCCCCCTTCACACACAGTAGCCTCCTACACACACAGTAGCCCCCTACACGCATAGCAGCCCCCTACACACAGAGTAGCCCCCTACACACATAGCAGACCCCTACACACACAGCAGCCCCCTACACACACAGTATCCCCCAACACACACAGTAGCCTCTATACACACAGTAGCCCCATACACACACAGCAGCTCCCTACACACACACAGCAGTCCCCTTACACACACAGCAGCCTCCTACACACACGCAGTAGCCCCCTACACACACAGTAGGCTCCTACACACACAGTAGCCCCCTACACACACAGCAGACTCCTACACACACAGCAGCCCCCTACACACACAGCAGGCTTCTACACACACAGTAGCCCCCTACACACACAGCAGCCTCCTACACACACAGCAGCCTCCTACACACACAGCAGCCTCCTACACACACAGTAGCCCCCTACACACACAGCAGCCCCCTACACACACAGTATCCTCCCTACACACACAGTATCCTCCCTACACACACAGTAGCCCCCTACACACACAGTAGCCTCCTACACACACAGTAGCCCCCTACACACATAGCTGCCTCCTACACACACAGTATCCTCCCTACACACATAGTAGCCCCCGACACACACAGTAGCCTCCTACACACACACAGTAGCCTCCTACACACACAAGAGCTCTACACACACAGTGGCCTCCTACACACACAGTAGCCTCCTACACACACAGTGGCCTCCTACACACACAGTAGCCTCCTACACACACACGCAGTAGCCCCCTACACACACACAGCAGCCCCCCTACACACACACAGCAGCCCCCCTACACACACACAGCAGCCTCCTACACATACAGTATCCCCCTATATTCACAGCAGCCTCCGACACACAGTAGCCTCCTACACACACACGCAGTAGCCCCCTACACACACAGTAGCCTCCTACACACACAGTATCCCCCCTACACACACAGTAGCCCCCTACACACACAGTAGCCTCCTACACACACAACAGCTCCCTACACACACAGTGGCCTCCTACACACACAGCAGCCCCCCTACACACACAGTAGCCTCCTACACACACAGTATCCCCCTATATGCACAGCAGCCTCCGACACACAGTAGCCTCCTACACACACACGCAGTAGCCCCCTACACACACAGTAGCCTCCTACACACACAGTAGCCTCCTACACACACAGTAGCCTCCTACACACACAGTAGCCTCCTACACACACAGCAGCCCCCCTACACACACAGTAGCCTCCTACACACACAGTAGCCTCCTACACACACAGCAGCCCCCCTACACACACAGTAGCCTCCTACACACACAGTATCCCCCTACACACACAGCAGCCTCCGACACACAGTAGCCTCCTACACACACAGTAGCCCCCTAAGCATTCTAAAAATATGTATACCGTTACTTACCCCTAGTCTAAGAATATTTATACCATTACATGTCCCTTGTCTAAATATATTTATTCCGTTACTTGCCCCAATTCTAAGAATATGTATACCGTTACTTGCCCCTAGTTTTAGAATATGCATTCCGTTATTTGCTCATAGTCTAAGAATATGTATACCATTACTTGCCCCTACTCTAGGAATATGTATACCGTTCCTTGTTCTGAGGATAGAAATATGTATAACAAAATATTAGTAGTATTTAAATCTGTTATTTTAAGCATATTTTAATATTTTCCACAATAGGGAACATTAATGAGGACGGATTAAAGACATATTAGGCTAAAGAATTAAGCAGTTGCATATTAAGTAAAGTGAGAAGAGCAAGGCACAACTGGACATTAATGTTGAGGTCGAGTGCTGCAGCTCTTGGGTCCCCGTCGCCGCTCCTGCCACCGTGCCTCAATGGTCTTATGGTTGCCAAAATACATACAATATTTTGATTACATTACAAAACAAATTAAAATTTAATTAGAAGGCACCATTATTGATGTGTAAATATTGTAGATGAGGCTTGTTATACATACGTGATCTCGCTCCCAGCCCCACGTGCTGTGGCCAGCGGTGAAGGGTACTGGTGAGTAGCCTCCTGTCCCTGACATGAGCCAGGGCGTCCCTGAACACTCTCACGTCCCTGACATGAGCCAGGGTATCCCTGAACACTCTCACATCTCTGACATGAGTCAGAGTATCCCTGAACACTCTCACGTCCCTGACATGAGCCAGGGTATCCCTGAACACTCTCACATCTCTGACATGAGTCAGAGTATCCCTGAACACTCTCACGTCTCTGACATGAGCCAGGGTATCCCTGAACACTCTCACATCTCTGACATGAGTCAGAGTATCCCGGAACACTCACGTCTCTGACATGAGCCAGAGTATCCCTGAACAGTCTCACACGTCTGACATGAGCCAGGGTATCCATGAACGCACTCACACGTCTGACATGAGCAATAGTATCCCTGACCACTCTCACATCTCTGAAATGAACGAGAGTATCCCTGAACACTCTCACGTCCCTGACATGAGCGAGTGTCCCTGACCACTCTCACACCCCTGATATGAAGGGAGTGGAGGCCGAGGAGGAAGAGTGACACCTTACCTCTTCACTAGCAGCTGCGGTCACCAGCTCCTGTAGGGCGCGCACCGACAGCGCCTGCTCTATTACGAACACACACTGGCACAGGTCCGGAGGGTTGTTCTGTGAAGGAAAACATCAAGGGCATTACACAGTGTTACGATGTACAGTACAGTGTTACGACCGATCAGCCAACACGCGTCTCTGTTCCCTTTATTCCAGAGAGGCACCTTTAATTATAGGCAAACCATTTTTCAACTTTTATATTTATAGTTTGAAGTAAGTTCAAGATATATAAAAGCGACGACCGTAGCCTCACAACACCACACACGCTGTATTGTGCTGCAAGCTTCGTAGATCACAGCACTACTCGTCACGTGTCATATGTAAACAAAACACTTCCTACTCACAAGTTTCTGCCACCGAGCCAGAAGCAGATTACGATGGCCACGGGCCTTAGGCTGGAATTCTGGGCGGGCTTCCCTTTAAAACTATTTTCAGGACTTTAAGTAATTTGTATACGCAAAATAGTATGTGTTCCTATGTGTATTGTGGCGCAGTGTTCCCCACTGCCAGCAGCGCCACCATCCCAGAGGGGCGCCCCAGCCACACACACACACCCCGACCCTGTACCACGTGATGAGTCAATAATGGCTTCCTATTGGTTTATTTGAATTAATATTATTATATTATACAAAGAACACTAATTAGTGACTTAGTTATGTTAGTTTAAGTTAAGTTAGGTTTGGTCATATTTCTACGCTAATTTTAACTCAAATTAAAAAAAGATAAGATCATGTATAATGCAATGGATAACTTTATCATTTAATTAGATTTTTTTTTAAATATATATAACTTCAGGAAAACTCAGCTTATTAGGCAAATCGGGCCTTGCAAAGTAGGCCAAGTAGTGCGTTCTGATTATTAGGTAGAACATATGTATGTATGGGTATATATATATATATATATATATATATATATATATATATATATATATATATATATATATATATATATATATATATATATATATATGTCGTACCTAGTAGCCAGAACTCACTTTTTGGCCTACTATTCAAGGCCCGATTTGCCTAATAAGCCAAGTTTTCCTGAATTAATATATTTTTTCTAATTTTTTTCTTATGAAATGATAAAGCTACCCATTTCATTATGTATGAGGTCACTTTTTTTTATTGGAGTTAAAATTAACGTAGATATATGACCGAACCTAACCAACCCTACCTAACCTAACCTAACCTATCTTTATAGGTTAGGTTTGGTTAGGTAGCCGAAAAAGTTAGGTTAGGTTAGGTTAGGTAGGTTAGGTAGTCGAAAAACAATTAATTCATGAAAACTTGGCTTATTAGGCAAATCGGGCCTTGCATAGTAGGCTGAGAAGTGAGTTCTGGCTACTAGGTACGACATATATATATATATATATATATATATATATATATATATATACCCATATATATATATATATATATATATATATATATATATATATATATATATATACCCATATATATATATATATATATATATATATATATATATATATATATGTATATATATATATATATATATGTATATATATATATATATATATATATATATATATATATATATGTATATATATATGTCGTACCTAGTAGCCAGAACTCACTTCTCAGCCTACTATTCAAGGCCCGATTTGCCTAATAAGCCAAGTTTTCTTGAATTAATATATTTACTATAATTTTTTTCTTATGAAATGATAAAGCTACCCTTTTCACTATGTATGAGGTCAATTTTTTTTATTGGAGTTAAAATTAACGTAGATATATGACCGAACCTAACCAACCCTACCTAACCTAACCTAACCTATATTTATAGGTAAGGTTAGGTTAGGTAGCCAAAAAAAGCTAGGTTAGGTTAGGTTAGGTAGGTTAGGTAGACGAAAAAACATTAATTCATGAAAACTTGGCTTATTAGGCAAATCGGGCCTTGAATAGTAGGCTGAGAAGTGCGTTCTGGCTATTAGGTACGACATATATATATATATATATATATATATATATATATATATATATATATATATATATATATATATATATATATATATATATATATATATATATATATATGTCGTACCTAGTAGCCAGAACGCACTTCTCAGCCTACTATGCAAGGCCCGATTTGCCTAATAAGCCAAGTTTTCATGAATTAATTGTTTTTCGACTACCTAACCTAACCTAACATAACTTTTTCGGCTACCTAACCTAACCTAACCTATAAAGATAGGTTAGGTTAGGTTAGGTAAGGTTGGTTAGGTTCGGTCATATATTTACGTTAATTTTAACTCAAATAAAAAAAATTAACCTCATACATAATGAAATGGGTAGCTTTATCATTTCATAAGAAAAAAATTAGAGAAAATATATTAATTCAGGAAAACTTGGCTTATTAGGCAAATCGGGCCTTGCATAGTAGGCTGAGAAGTGTGTTCTGGCTACTAGGTACGACATATATATATATATATATATATATATATATATATATATATATATATATATATATATATATATATATATATATATATATATATATATATATATATATTAGGTACAACATATGTATGCAAGGCCCGATTTGCAATAAGCCAAGTTTTACTGAAATAATATATTTTCTCTAATTTTTTTCTTATGAAATGATAAAGCTACTCATTTCATTATGTATGAGGTTAATTCTTTTTTATTGGAGTTAAAATTGACGTAGATATATGACCGAACCTAACCAACCCTACCTAACCTAACCTAACTTATCTCTATAGGTTAGGTTAGGTTAGGTAGCCGAAAATGTTAGGTTAGGTTAGGTTAGGTAGGTTAGGTAGTCGAAAAAACATTAATTCATGAAAACTTGGCTTATTAGGCAAATTGGGCCTTACATAGTAGGCTGAGAAGTGAGTTCTGGCTACTAGGTACGACATATATATATATATATATATATATATATATGTCGTACCTAGTAGCCAGAACTCACTTCTCAGCCTACTATTCAAGGCCCGATTTGCCTAATAAGCCAAGTTTTCCTGAATTAATATATTTACTATAATTTTTTTCTTATGAAATGATAAAGCAACCCTTTTCTCTATGTATGAGGTCAATTTTTTTTTATTGGAGTTAAAATTAACGTAGATATATGACCGAACCTAACCAACCCTACCTAACCTAACCTAACCTATATTTATAGGTAAGGTTAGGTTAGGTAGCCAAAAAAAGCTAGGTTAGGTTAGGTTAGGTAGGTTAGGTAGACGAAAAAACATTAATTCATGAAAACTTGGCTTATTAGGCAAATCGGGCCTTGAATAATAGGCTGAGAAGTGCGTTCTGGCTATTAGGTACGACATATATATATATATGTCGTACCTAGTAGCCAGAACTCACTTTTTGGCCTACTATTCAAGGCCCGATTTGCCTAATAAGCCAATTTTTCCTGAATTAATATATTTTTTCTAATTTTTTTCTTATGAAATGATAAAGCTACCCATTTCATTATGAATGAGGTCATTTTTTTTTATTGGAGTTAAAATTAACGTAGATATATGACCGAACCTAACCAACCCTACCTAACCTAACCTAACCTATCTTTATAGGTTAGGTTTGGTTAGGTAGCCGAAAAAGTTAGGTTAGGTTAGGTTAGGTAGGTTAGGTAGTCGAAAAACAATTAATTCATGAAAACTTGGCTTATTAGGCAAATCGGGCCTTGCATAGTAGGCTGAGAAGTGCGTTCTGGCTATTAGGTACGACATATATATATATATATATATATATATATATATATATATATATATATATATATATATTGTACCTAGTAGCCAGAACACACTTCTAGGCCTACTATGCAAGACTCGATTTGCCTAATAAGCCAAGTTTTCTTGAGTTTTTTTAATTTGTTCTTATGAAATGATAAAGCTATCCATTTCATGATGTATGAGTTAATTTTGTTTAATTTGAGTTAAAACTAACCTTAATATATGACCTAACCTAACCTATCTTAACCTAACCTAAAGTAACACAACTAAGTCAATAATTTATGTTCTTAAGATAATATAATAATATTAATTCAAATAAAACAAGTGGAAAAAATTTATTAAAAATAAAGAAAAATACTCGGCCTATTAGGCAAATCGGGCCTTGCACAGTAGGCCGAGAAGTGCGTTCTGGCTACTAGGTATATATATATATATATATATATATATATATATATATATATATATATATATATATATATATGTCGTACCTAATAGCCAGAACGCACTTCTCAGCCTACTATTCAAGGCCCGATTTGCCTAATAAGCCAAGTTTTCATGAATTAATGTTTTTTCGTCTACCTAACCTACCTAACCTAACCTAACCTAGCTTTTTTTGGCTACCTAACCTAACCTTACCTATAAATATAGGTTAGGTTAGGTTAGGTAGGGTTGGTTAGGTTCGGTCATATATCTACGTTAATTTTAACTCCAATAAAAAAAATTGACCTCATACAAAGAGAAAAGGGTTGCTTTATCATTTCATAAGAAAAAAATTATAGTAAATATATTAATTCAGGAAAACTTGGCTTATTAGGCAAATCGGGCCTTGAATAGTAGGCTGAGAAGTGAGTTCTGGCTACTAGGTACGACATATATATATATATATATATATATATATATATATATATATATATGTATATATGTCGTACCTAGTAGCCAGAACTCACTTCTCAGCCTACTATGCAAGGCCCGATTTGCCTAATAAGCCAAGTTTTCATGAATTAATTTTTTTTCGACTACCTAACCTACCTAACCTAACCTAACCTAACTTTTTCGGCTACATAACCCAACCTAACCTATAGAGATAGGTTAGGTTAGGTTAGGTAGGGTTGGTTAGGTTCGGTCATATATCTACTTTAATTTTAACTCAATGAACAAAAATTGACCTCATACATTATGAAATGGGTAGCTTTATCATTTCATAAGAAAAAATTTAGAGAAAATATATTAATTCAGGAAAACTTGGCTTGTTAGGCAAATCGGGCCATGCATAGTAGGCTGAGAAGTGAGTTCTGGCTACTAGGTACGACATATATATATATATAATATATATATATATATATATATATGTATATATATATATATATATATATATATATATAATATATATATATATATATATATATATATGTCGTACCTAGTAGCCAGAACTCACTTCTGAGCCTACTATGCAAGGCCCAATTTGCCTAATAAGCCAAGTTTTCATGAATTAATTGCTTTTCGACTACCTAACCTACCTAACCTAACCTAACCTAACTTTTTCGGCTACCTAACCTAACCTAACATATAAAGATAGGTTAGGTTAGGTTAGGTAGGGTTGGTTAGGTTCGGTCATATATCTACGTTAATTTTAACTCCAATAAAAAAAAATTGACCTCTTACATAATGAAATGGGTTGCTTTATCATTTCATAAGAAAACATTTAAAGAAAATATATTAATTCATGAAAACTTGGCTTATTAGGCAAATCGGGCCTTGCATTGTAGGCTGAAAAGTGAGTTCTGGCTACTAGGTACGACATATATATATATATAATATATATATATATATATATATATATATATATATATATATATATATATATATATGTACATACAAAAGAATGGGGGTGGTAGAAGATAATATTAGTGTTCAGTGAGAAACCACAAGGTCTCTGAATACTTTTTTATTTTCTTCTCCGAGGCTATGGGTCCCCACATTGGCACCAGAGGTGGTACCCTCACAAACTTTGGTCCCGCCTCTCAACCGTCAATCAACAGGTGAAGTAAGTAAGTGTGTTGAAGTAAGTCTGTTTGGGGCTGCAGAATCGATCTATTTGACCCCACCTTTCTAACCAATTTATTTTTCCTATATTATAGCTACTACATATATTTCTCTCTAACACACGCATGCACACACACACACACACAGGAAGTAGCCCGTAGCAGTTGTCTAACTCCCAGGTACCTATTTACTGCTAGGTGAACAAGGGCATCAGGGTGAAAGAACTCTTCCCATTTGTTTGCGCCTCCCCGGGCCCTTGCGACTACGACCCCTGAGCACTGTCCACACACCTTCACGAGCCGAGGTGTGTGTATACTTCCTCACGAATAATCAATAAACTTCTTAATCGCTGGAGTAACACAATTAATAGCCTAGTACAAGGGGTATGGGGGGGGGGATAATTGATCTACCTTGGATGGACAGTAGACTCCATGCTCCCGTCTCAGTTGACTGTTGTAGTTGGCAGAATGGTCACCAGGACATCCTCTTGATCCTGGTTGGTCATCACCAATCGTCCTCGTTGATCACAGTGTCGACAGGTCCCAGATGCTCTCTGCTCCCAATGCACTGGTTTACTGGTTTACCGACGGCTCCCGCACTGCAGGTTGCAGCTTCTGGAGTCCACACTCGACCAGGTTCCCTCACAACCGGTAGGTCGTCGACCAGGAGGGCTACCTCCATTTTTCTCAGGTCGTTCCAAGCCCAGGAGCGGTTCTAAGGTCACTTGGCCTTTCCAGCCCACCTTCCTGGTAGACTAACGCGTCTTAAGGTCCCACTTCTCGGGGTATGAGCACTCCTGAATCCTCCTCTGGCAATTGTTCGGCGTCTCCAACGCCTTCTACCAGCTGGCGGCCCCCAACACAGGCTAGACTGCTTCTTGCTGGAGAGACAAGTTGTACGTCCACCCACGACGGTTGCTAAGAGTGCAGTGACGCGGCTAGTCACTTCCGCGGGCGGTGACGTCACGTCACGCGACGGTGGGTTTTAATTGGCCGAACACCCGACGGCCAGCCAATCAAAATTCCCATTTTCCTGGAGACTCTATGTCTTCCCTTCCAACTTGCTTGTGGCGGGAAACTTTCCCTCATGCCTGGGTATGTCAGCCATCTTGTCTCCAAGGTTGGGCATCTTACTCGCCTTCACCCAACTTGTAACCAACATAACATAAAATTCTGGGTTTATTCTTCTCCTTAAATGTCACTAAATTAAACTATGAGGACTTTAGACTACAAGGGTGAGTATGACTCTTTATAGGTAGAATATCTTGCCGGTACTCGTAACAGTATGTGCTACATGGAGACATTCCCTATGTGTACGTGGTACATTGTTTTGATAGTCCATATGTGTACGTGTTGGAAAGTCACTATTGTCATGATTATAGGTAGCCAGGCCTAGGCTACCTCCAATATGAGAGTTGTACCCGTCAATTGTCAATCGTATTTGCGTTTATTCGTTCGTGCCAATGCATTTTAATTAGACGAAATTAGGTAGGGAAAGATGAATGTATATTTGTATAGCGTTTATGAGGTTAATATGTTGGGGAGGAGGCTTCAGAAAAATGAGGTTGACGTTGGGAAACCTCCTGACCAATACGTGAATTCGGAAGCTGTGTTCTGGCAGCTCCAGAATGTGAAAGCGCAGCCTGAAGAACCAATCAGCGCTAAGCAAGAGTGACGTCACGCGAGGAGAGAGCCATTAACTCACTTTACACCCAAACATCAGAGAAGGTGCACGTCTGTCACCAGTCGTTCTAAAATCGTCTGGTGGATATCGTCATTGGATGCTTATGAGTTGGGCCACACAAATAGTTAAGGATGGTATCCGGCAGTGGTGAGCCCAGAAGCTATCCTCTTTGCAAGCAGATTTGCCAGGGTTTGCAACAGAAAGCTGAGTGATAAGCTTGCGGCATCCGTGCAACCCGCTCTCCTAATAGAACGTCGCATTTTGACGTATACTCTGCCTAAGGGCAAAAATTGTCGTACTATAAAATGGTTGCGGCTCGCGAAACTTACATACTGTCCCGTTTTCTGTTTTGGGTCCTCTGGTAGGTTAGGAGAGGGTACTTTAGTAGGACGTTGACGTTGTTTAGTAGGACTTGACGTTGGGAAACCTTTGGAGGACTGGCTGATCCGTGAGGTGGACCACTGGAGGCCTTTATTGCCAGGAAGGAACCCTTCCTCCGAATAGACAGTATATTTTAATACTAAATATAATAAGTACATTCCTGACTGTCTGCATAGTATATAATTACACTTAATGTGCTGTTACATTTACCTCCCCATATATTCTCATTTTCTGTTAATACGCTTAAATTTTTAGGTTGAAGTTTTCGTGTTCAATTCTATATACAAAAGTTATAAATATATAAAAAAATTTCAGTTTTATTAAAAAATAGAGATTTTATACAAATTTTGAAAATATCCTGAGTTACTTTGTAATTTATTGAAAGACTTTAGTTTTGCTTTATTAGTTTTATAAAATTGTAATATCAATATAGCTATAGGTTAAGTACTAATTGTAATTAACAAGCAATAAATGCTATTTACACGCTTATCCTCCTACACTCCCAAAGGTTAGGGTAGGTCGTGGTTTTCTATACAGCTTTTCAGGTAAACTCTAATATTAACAATATTTTGGTTCGATGCTGGCGATTAAGTGTATTTTATGTACTATGCCGATAGTCAGGATTGTACTTATTTCATTTAGTATTAAAACGTACTGTCTATTCAGAGGATGGGCTGTAGGAAAACAGCCTCAACTAGTGCGCCAAAAGGGTGTCACTGAGTGTTTCTGAAGAGTTGACGGATGCAGACGCGACTATTTCTACTCTGAAGTCACCTAGGGATTAAGAAGTAAAGTCATGACGGAGAGTCGGAGTAAGAAGAGGCAGAAATGACTCTCCTGTCGCAGTGTAGAACAACGACAAGCAGACAGACCCAGGAGCTACACACACTGGTGGTATGATCTACAGGTACCCTGAAGGTAAGGGCCAGTGGCGTGGTTAAGTGAACTTTTGAGCAACAGTGAGGGACCAGAGGGGTGTCCCTGGGCACGAGGGGGAAACTCGGTTATACTGAGACAGTTATGCACCAACAGTGAGAGACCAAAGCCGATGTCCCTAGGGTGACCAGAGGGACACACCCCAGGTGACCCTTGGGTGACCCATTAAGTGAGGGACAGTGATATTTATGTAGCAGCAGTTAATGCAGTGGTGAAGGGCCACGTTAGGTAAGAATCAGCCCTCCCAGTTGGAATAGCAGTTTGGGGGAACGAGAAGTTTGAGCCCCCGACAGGCAGGTGAGGGCTTAACCTAAACGAGGTAACAGTGACTATAATTTGAGACGATAAGTCACAATAACGTGGCTGAAGATATGATGACCAAACCACACACCAGAAGATGAGGAGACAACGACGTTTCGGTCCCTCCTGGACCCATTATCAAGTCGATTGTCAGTTGTGCTGGACCACTAACAATCGACTTGATAATGATCCAGGATAGACCGAAACGTCGTCGTCTCCTCATCTTCTTGTGTGTGGTTTGGTTATTATATAATTTGAGATATTATTGGTGAATACGACGAACCACGCGTGAGGTGGGGTCCCGGGAGCTAAAATCCAGGGCGCAGGGTGTCGTATTTGCGTCCCTGGGTTTATCAATATATACTGACAGTGGTTTGTGCAGAGGAAGACCAACTAATAGTTTCCAGAAGGGATATATTGACCCCACGGACAAGCAGTCTTGACTGAGCGCCGATCGGAGGGGAAGGGATGCCAGGGGTCTCCAGATATCGTGAGAGTAGAGACGTTAATTTATTTTAGTATGATTTCTTCTGTGTAACGGAGCTAAATTGGGTTTAGAGTGGTATAAACAATTTATTTGTGCATAGCTTGGTGGGTTGAGTTTGTAGACTCACATGTAAGATTGTATGCTAATCTTATTATAATTCCTTACCAAAAGTAGCAGATAGCAAAATAGCTTAGGCTACCGGGAATGTCAAAGGCAGAGTTTGATATATTCATATATCTAGTTTATGCGTAGATTTATTGGTGACCAATTTACAGATTAGATAAAGAAGGATGAATCACGAATGACACAATGAATGCCTTTGCATGTGCTTAGGAAAAAGATAAATTTCTATATTATATAAGATTTATTGATTCGGAGAGAGTGAATGGTTTGTTGTAGGGAATAGGCTGTAAATTTAACTGTGATATTGATACTTATTAGTTCATTGAAATCATGTAGGATAAAAACCCACACTTACGTATTTGTGAAATTTATGTAAGGAAAGATACCTATCCTCTTAAAAATAACGTCGCGTTTGGCCGTTTGCCCGTATGGCCGAAAGTGGACGTAATTTGAAAATGAAATAAAAACGAAAATAAATTTGGGATTTTTTTTTCAACAACAGTTAGTTAAGGGTCCTCTGATAGGTTAGGTGGGCAGGAAATTCTCATAAAGTTTCAAAACGTTATGAAAAACGTTAATTGAAAGTTTCCTCTCCTAACTTGTCCGAGTAAGCCGGACGACTCAGACAGAAAACGGGACAGTACGCCACTTTTGTGAGTCGATTTCATTTCAAATTACGTCCACATTTGGCTATAGCGCGCATACGAGCCAAAAGCGACGTTATTTTAAGAGGACGGGTTGGGAATTTACACCAATTCTTTCGCACTCTAGTGTGTGCTTTGTCAAGAAGTGTGTGAGTAGGACGAGACTTACATCTCAACGCCTAATCAAGACGTTGTTGTTCGGTAACAAGATGTTAAATGTTTTATGGTTTAAGTAAAGCATTCAGAAGAGTGGGAAAGACGGTGTAAATTCCTTACATAAATTTCACAAATACACAAGTGTGAATCTTTATCCTATGTTATTATGTCTGAGAAGACATTACCATTATTAATTGAAATTATTATGTTTGTGCTATTAACGTGATTAAATATATGTACCCTTGATGATGATGAAATCATACATAGCACACATATGTACTATAATAGGCCACATATATTGAGTATTAGGCCTAGAAAGGTTAAATTAAATTAGTTTAGTTTGTCAAGGCAACACAAGTAAAAAATAGTTTTCCGGTTTGCCCAATAGTTCAGATTTCTACTTGCTAATTTCGTTGTAGGTGGGAATATATACTATGGTGCTCATCGTTACAATAAGTACTACCAAGACAGGAGGATGGGCAGCATATACATATGGGCAGAGAGGAGGCTATACAGTTATTTCTACTGTGCAAAGAGCAAAGAATTTGAGTGTATATTTTGTCAGGCGAGGCTACCCGACGACCAGCCAGACGACGATGTTGAGAAAGTTATAATATATATATAGACCTTTTTATATATTTTTACTACAAGAGTTCTTACATTCTTATAAAGCCACTAGCACGCATAGCGTTTCCGGCAGGTCCTTAATCCTAAGTTTCCCCCGGAATACGACCCGCAAAATCGTTTAATAACCAGGTAACGGTTAAACTGCTGGGTGAATAGAGACGTACTGTTAAGGATTGGTGCCCAGTCAATCCTTCCCGGCCAGGATGATGCCCAGGCCAAAGCAGTCGCGAAGCACTGGGCGAGTGTTTTACCACTGCGCCACGGGGTCTGCAGTCAGATAGTCCCTATCACTCGTTCACCATGTACCACGTGTACGACATGCTACATGGTGGAGGCAGTCCCCATGTGTACGTGGTACATGGTGGAGACAGTCCCCGTGTGTACGTGGTACATGGTGGAGACAGTCCCCGTGTGTACGTGGTACATGGTGGAGACAGTCCCCATGTGTACGTGGTACATGGTGGAGACAGTCCCCATGTGTACGTGGTACATGGTGGAGGCAGTCCCCATGTGTACGTGGTACATGGTGGAGGCAGTCCCCATGTGTACGTGGTACATGGTGGAGGCAGTCCCCGTGTGTACGTGGTACATGGTGGAGACAGTCCCCGTGTGTACGTGGTACATGGTGGAGACAGTCCCCGTGTGTACGTGGTACATGGTGGAGACAGTCCCCATGTGTACGTGGTACATGGTGGAGGCAGTCCCCATGTGTACGTGGTACATGGTGGAGGCAGTCCCCATGTGTACGTGGTACATGGAGGCAGTCCCCGTGTGTACGTGGTACATGGTGGAGACAGTCCCCGTGTGTACGTGGTACATGGTGGAGGCAGTCCCCATGTGTACGTGGTACATGGTGGAGACAGTCCCCGTGTGTACGTGGTACATGGTGGAGACAGTCCCCATGTGTACGTGGTACATGGTGGAGGCAGTCCCCATGTGTACGTGGTACATGGTGGAGACAGTCCCCGTGTGTACGTGGTACATGGTGGAGACAGTCCCCATGTGTACTTGGTACATGGTGGAGACAGTCCCCGTGTGTACGTGGTACATGGTGGAGACAGTCCCCGTGTGTACGTGGTACATGGTGGAGACAGTCCCCATGTGTACGTGGTACATGGTGGAGGCAGTCCCCATGTGTACGTGGTACATGGTGGAGACAGTCCCCATGTGTACGTGGTACATGGTGGAGACAGTCCCCGTGTGTACGTGGTACATGGTGGAGACAGTCCCCGTGTGTACGTGGTACATGGTGGAGACAGTCCCCGTGTGTACGTGGTACATGGTGGAGACAGTCCCCGTGTGTACGTGGTACATGGTGGAGGCAGTCCCCGTGTGTACGTGGTACATGGTGGAGACAGTCCCCGTGTGTACGTGGTACATGGTGGAGACAGTCCCCGTGTGTACGTGGTACATGGTGGAGACAGTCCCCGTGTGTACGTGGTACATGGTGGAGACAGTCCCCGTGTGTACGTGGTACATGGTGGAGACAGTCCCCATGTGTTCGTGGTACATGGTGGAGACAGTCCCCGTGTGTACGTGGTACATGGTGGAGACAGTCCCCGTGTGTACGTGGTACATGGTGGAGACAGTCCCCGTGTGTACGTGGTACATGGTGGAGACAGTCCCCGTGTGTACGTGGTACATGGTGGAGGCAGTCCCCATGTGTACGTGGTACATGGTGGAGACAGTCCCCGTGTGCTAGGACTATTTACAGGGACGTAGCTGCCGGACACGTGGTGGTGTGCGGTGCTGGTGATACTTGGGGGTCAAGGGCACGGTGAGTCATGCCTGCTTGGTGAAAATGCTGGTACTCACCGTACCATGACTACGGTGAAAATGTTCTGCTCGAAACAACAAATTTAGAGACCGGTTTTGTATTGTCTGGTCTACTAAGCTCAACTATTGTCTGGTATACTAAAACGCTTCCACCGAACAAGCACGTGTATGCAAAGTTCAGCACCGGATCTAGATATAACAGTAAAACTTATTCACTGAAATATCACTGAAATGTTACATCATATAGAGAGATATTTGACGAATATGAAAAGAAAAGGTACTGTGAAGGTACTCTACCCACAAGAGACGAACAGGACACGTAAGCACACAGCGTAAATTAAGTTCCATGTGGACCAGCACAAGAAACTAAGCTGTTAGGCTCAGTACGTGAACCATTTTGTATGAGTGTTTCTCTACTTCTCATTGGTCAGCTGTGTAGCGCCTTGAGTAAGCCGATGAATGTTTAATCAGAACTGAGCAAGGAGTATGGATTCTTGTCAAATCAATTCTTGTTTCGCAAATGATGATTGAGGAATTGCAACAACCTGCACGTCACCTGATCGTGTACTGTCCTAAGGATTTAGAACCCAGCATTTGTTTTCAAACGGAGGGAAAAGTCCCGAGACATTATTGACAATCGTGACTTATCGACACCAACTAAAAGATATTGACATCTGTTACAAGAGCTTGGAGACAGCCAACTTGCTCGTGAAGGCTACCCCCGGTACCAAATGAAGTGCTTTAAGAGACAAATGTCGTCTATACCTTCATATACCCACTTGGGGGTGATCTCAATATATAGGCAAGACAACAAAAATATCTGTTTCAAAGGAACTTGCCAAGTCACAAACAACGCATCATCAAAGAACATATAATTTCTGGACACAACCTGATCAACGCCAGATATCCTGACCAAAGACAATGAAATAATCGACAGATTAAAAAAAAATCAGTTTCCTTCTCAAGTGAAGAAACTAGACAGGGAAGCCTACAGTGTCCATGTGTCTCTCCCTTTCTCTCCCCTCCCCAGTGGTTCCCCCTCTCTCTCCCCTCCCCAGTGGTTCCCCCTCTCTCTCCCCTCCCCAGTGGTTCCCCCTCTCTCTCCCCTCCCCAGTGGTTCCCCCTCTCTCTCTCCCCTCCCCAGTGGTTCGTCCCCTCTCACCCCTCCCCAGTGGTTCCCCTTTCTCTCCCCTCCCCAGTGGTTCCCCCTCTCTCCCCTCCCCCCGTGGTTCCTCCTTTCTCTCCCCTCCCCAGTGGTTCCCCCTCTCTCTCCCCTCCCCCCGTGGTTCCCCCTTTCTCTCCCCTCCCCAGTGGTTCCCCCTCTCTCTCCCCTCCCCCCGTGGTTCCCTCTCTCCCCCTCCTACAACTTTGCCACTGGGGCATATAACTGAAACGTGTAATGAATGGCATCTGGGAATACCTCTAGAAAGAAAGTCAGACAGGGGCCCGGTTCCCTGGGAATTTAGCTCCCACCATTAACAATAACAGACTAGGAAATGATTGTCTAACTTTGAGAGTAGGAGACAAACTCCAGTCATGATTATCACGTACCAGCAAGTGCGGCACACAGTATACATTCCATACTCCTGTTACCATAGTACTTATATAGTAACGATGTGGACCATCATACATATATTGATAATTCGAAAATAGAATTTGGTATTATTGAATTTGGACAAACCGGAAAAGGGTTTTGTATTTATGTTGCTAATAAAACCAAATCAAACCTAACCTAACCATGTAGGCCTAATACACGCTATCTGAGGCATAATTAGTACATATATGTGCAGTACTAGTCCAAGAAATATTTTAGTTTGCTTTTAGCTTTATTTTTCAGAACTCTGTAAAGCGAATAGTGCCAAATTCCAAATTCTACCAAATCAATTTGTCCATTAAGTCAATATATGTACGATGGTCCACATAGTTACAAACAGCACTGTCTGAACAGGAGGATGGATTGCATTATAACAAGAAAGGAATGTTTGTTCAACTACCAACAAGAGAAAAAAGGGTACTTAGCAAAAAAACTGGCTACTCCGGCCCCACCAACACCATCCACCCCTTAATGCCCAGCAGCAGACACTGAGCCAGAAGCGCGCCAAACCCTATGAGCGCGGTGCAGGTTTTGTACAAATGTTGTACTGTGAACATTGTTACCCAAAACATACTATAAAGTACCTAAGTGCCACCATTCATCATTCATTCCATAGCACAAATGTAACATCCTGGCTCTATAATCTACTAGACTAAAGCATATATAAACTAGATAGAAGAACCTACTCTTACGTCTGGTAGTATACTGATATACCCGCCACTGATTCAAGCTGGTCACACTGACCACATCTATCATAAATAACCCTAACACTACTTCCGTACAAAACATGCATAAAACAAAAAACCTCTCTCTCTCTCTCTCTCTCTCTCTCTCTCTCTCTCTCTCTCTCTCTCTCTCTCTCTCTCTCTCTCTCTCTCTCTCTCTCTCTCTCTCTCTCTCTCTCTCTCTCTCCTCTCTCTCTCTCTCTCTCTCTCTCTCTCTCTCTCTCTCTCTCTCTCTCTCTCTCTCTCTCTCTCTCTCTCTCTCTCTCTCTCTCTCTCTCTCTCTCTCTCTCTCTCTCTCTCTCTCTCTCTCTCTCTCTCTCTCTCTCTCTCTCTCTCTCTCTCTCTCTCTCTCTCTCTCTCTCTCTCTCTCTCTCTCTCTCTCTCTCTCTCTCTCTCTCTCTCTCTCTCTCTCTCTCTCTCTCTCTCTCTCTCTCTCTCTCTCTCTCTCTCTCTCTCTCTCTCTCTCTCTCTCTCTCTCTCTCTCTCTCTCTCTCTCTCTCTCTCTCTCTCTCTCTCTCTCTCTCTCTCTCTCTCTCTCTCTCTCTCTCTCTCTCTCTCTCTCTCTCTCTCTCTCTCTCTCTCTCTCTCTCTCTCTCTCTCTCTCTCTCTCTCTCTCTCTCTCTCTCTCTCTCTCTCTCTCTCTCTCTCTCTCTCTCTCTCTCTCTCTCTCTCTCTCTCTCTCTCTCTCTCTCTCTCTCTCTCTCTCTCTCTCTCTCTCTCTCTCTCTCTCTCTCTCTCTCTCTCTCTCTCTCTCTCTCTCTCTCTCTCTCTCTCTCTCTCTCTCTCTCTCTCTCTCTCTCTCTCTCTCTCTCTCTCTCTCTCTCTCTCTCTCTCTCTCTCTCTCTCTCTCTCTCTCTCTCTCTCTCTCTCTCTCTCTCTCTCTCTCTCTCTCTCTCTCTCTCTCTCTCTCTCTCTCTCTCTCTCTCTCTCTCTCTCTCTCTCTCTCTCTCTCTCTCTCTCTCTCTCTCTCTCTCTCTCTCTCTCTCTCTCTCTCTCTCTCTCTCTCTCTCTCTCTCTCTTTCTTTTACTCTCTCTTTTACTCTCTTTTACTCTCTTTTACCCCCTTTCTCCCCCTCTTCTCCGTCCTCCTCTGCCCCCCTCTTCTCTTGTCCCCTCTCCTGCATCATCCCCCCCCCCCTGTCTCCCCCCCTCCTCGTGCCTCACACAAAAACACAGGACAGGGAACATGTGCTCCCAGCAAACACACAACAGATGTTTACTATTATTACTGTGACGCAACACTGTAACACGGCTACATCACAGTAAGTTCATCACAGTTCATTGTGTGTGTGATGAACAGCTGGAAAACTTTGGACAAACTCTCTGTAAACTAAATTATTGTAAATTGTAAAACGTAATTGTAATTGTAGCTTCAATAACGTCTCATTACAGACGTTATTGAAGTTACTAAGAGTCGCAACAGGAGTCGATTCTCCTAAATTGGGATGGGGGGCCCTGGAGCCGACCCTTGACCTGCCTATGATAGTCATCTACTCATCTACTACAAATGTGTTATCCAGAAAAGTTGGGTGGCATCTGGCCTCTAACCTCGGATGGATAAACAGATAGACAGACATATTCTTTTTTTATAGATATTGCAACTCATCCTACAGTTTGGACAGTAGCTTTTGTAACTATGTGCACCATAGCGCAAAGATTGACGTACTAAGCAATTAAATGGTCTTTTTCAGAGCCTTCTTATCTTGAGGTTATCTTGAGATGATTTCGGGGCTTTAGTATCCCCGCGGCCCGGTCCTAAACCAGGCCTCCACCCCCAGGAAACAGCCCGTGACAGCTGACTAGCACCTAGGTACCTATTTTACTGCTAGGTAACAGGGGCATAGGGTGAAAGAAACTCTGCCCATTGTTTCTCGCCGGTGCCCGGGATCGAACCCAGAACCACAGGATCACAAGTCCAGCGTGCTGTCCGCTCGGCCGACCGGTTCCCAGCCTCATCGCTTGTGTAACTCAATATGATAGGAAGATCATGATCAATGATGCTATCATGACTCATCTCTATATCAATATCCCGCCCACATCCTCCTGTCTTGGTAGTACTTATAGTAACAATGAGCACCATAGTACATGTACCGACGTACAAGGCAATTACACAGTAAAAATTGGTACTATTGAATTTGGACAAACTGGAAAAGATTTTCTATTTATGTTGCAAAGTCAAACTAAACTAACCTAAGCTAACCTTCCTAGGCCTATTATACGATCCCCGAGGCCTAATATAGTACATATGTGTGCTATACAAGGCCCGGGAATATTTAAATTGGTTTTTTAGCTTAACTTTGTGGGGCTCTATAAAGTGAATTATACAAAATTCAACCATCTAATTGCTTAGTACGTCAATGTTTGTACTATGGTGCACATCGTTACAAAAAATACCATCTAAACAGGAGGATGGGTTGGTGTGTGTGTAATTACCTAAATGTAATTACCTAAGTGTAGTTACAGGATGAGAGCTCCGCTCGTGGTGTCCCGTCTTCCCAGCACTCTTTGTCATATAACGCTTTGAAACTACTGACGGTCTTGGCCTCCACCAAGAACTGAACCCTGTGGTACTCCACTTGTGACATTTCCCCAGTCTGATACATTGTCTCTGATCACTGCCCTCATTTTTCTATCAATCAGAAAATTTTTCATCCATGTTGGCAGCTTACCTGTCACCCCTCCAATGTGTTCCAGTTTCCAGAACAACTCTTGTGTGGAAAGTCTTTTTTTAGGTCCAGAGAGATGTAGTCAACCCAACCATCTTTTTCCTGTAAAATCTCTGTTGATTGATCATAAAAACTGAGTAACTTCGTTACACAGGATCTTCCAGATCGAAAACCATACTGACGGTATGATATTATATCGTCTGTCTCCAGGTGTTCTACCAACTTGGTTTTAATTAT
This sequence comes from Procambarus clarkii, assembly GCF_040958095.1. Lineage (NCBI taxonomy): Eukaryota > Metazoa > Arthropoda > Malacostraca > Decapoda > Cambaridae > Procambarus > Procambarus clarkii. Next base: position 12,385,605 of record NC_091227.1, on the reverse strand, counting down.
TTTATTCATTTTTTCCAATACTTTCACTATTACACTTGTCAATGATACAGGTCTATAATTGAGGGGGTCTTCCCTGCTGCCACTTTTGTAGATTGGAACTATGTTAGCCTGTTTCCACACGTCTGCTACGATTCCTGTACACAGGGATGCCTGAAAGATCAGGTGAAGTGGAATGCTGAGCTCAGATGCACATTCTCTCAGAACCCATGGTGAAACGCCATCTGGGCCAGCTGCTTTGTTCTTCCCGAGCTCCTTGAGCATATTTTCCACTTCATCTCTAGACACCTCTATCCGCTCTATGTTGTTCTCTGGAATTCTTATTGCGTCTGGTTCTCTGAAGATTTCATTTTGTACAAACACACTTTGGAACTTTTCATTTAATGTTTCACACCTCTGTTCACACCTTATCATTTTTCGTGAATCTGTTTCCCATTTTCAACCTCTGGATATTATTCTTTACCTGCAATTTGTTGTTTATGAATTTGTAGAATAGGCCTGGTTCTGTTTTACATTTTTCTGCTATTCCTTTTTCAAAATGTCTTTCTGCTTCTCTCCTTACTGCTGTGTAGTTGTTTCTCGCATCTTTGTATCGCTGGTATGTTTGAGGGTTTGGCCTTATCCTATACTGATTCCATTTTTGTGTCTTTTGGTCTCTGGCCCTCTCGCAATTTCTGTTGAACCAATCCTGTTTTCTAGTCCTGCATCTCTGTTATGGTATGAATGTTTGTGTGCTTTCATTGTATATTTTGCAAAATTTGTCATACATCTCATTTACTTCCCTGCCTAGCAACAAGTCTGTCCAATTACACTCATTATTAAATTTTCTAAGTTCCCCATAGTGTCCTCTCTTGAAATAAAAATTTTCAACTGTTTCAATGTCCCCATTTCCTTCTAGGTGATATCTTAAGGCATATTTAATGTGTAACAAGACATGATCACTCTTTCCCAAGGGAGGAAGGTACTGGATGTCAAATATATCTTCTTCTTTCCTGGTGAATACTAGATCCAATACTGACGGTACATCCCCTTCCCTCATTTTTGTCGCCTGTTTGACGTGTTGATACAAGAATGTCTCCAGAATGAAGTTTACAAATCTACATGTCCAAAATTCCTTGGTTCTTGCTTCATAAGCCTCCCAGTCTATTACTTTAAAGTTGCAGTCCCTCAGTATCAACAGTCGTGATTTATCTTTATCCACTTGTACAATAATTTCTCTCATGACCATTATGAGGCCCTCTCGTTTGTCATCCAGTTCTTCCTTTGTCCAAGTGTTGCTTGCTGGTGGGCTGTAGGTATTTACAATTATCAGTTTATCATCCTGCTTCCAGACCTGCAATGCCATTATGTCAACTTTTCGAGGATTTTTAAGTATTGACTCTCTTACCTTTAGATGTTTTTTCACCAGTACAGCCACTCCTCCCTTCCTTGTTGTCCTGTCACGTCTCCAAACTGAGTAGCCCCTAGGGAATACGACTTCATTTAAAATATTCCTTCAAGTTTTGTCTCTGATAATGCGACAATATCTGGGACTTTAAGCTGAATTATATCTTGCAACTCCAATGTTTTTTTATCTACCTCCATCTATGTTGGTATATACAATTTTCAGGAACATGTTCCCTTTCCCTTTGCTCTTTACTTCCTCTTTCACTAATGATTTTGTTGCCTTGTTTTTATGTACCATTTCACTAGCTTTCCAGTCCCTGACACTTTGTAGGAAAAAGAATTTCTGTCTTCTTCATTTCCATTCCCATTTAGACGTTTTGCTGCAATGAGGTTCATATTCAGCTTTTCTCTGTCTTCCTTTGAGAGGTCTTGTTTTAGTGACCAGCGTTTGCCATCTTAATATTTTAAGGACGCCTGACAGCCGGGTGGACAGCGCTTCAGATTCGTAGTCCTGAGGTCCCAGATTCAATCCACAGTGGATGTGGAGACAAATGGTCAAAATGTTTCTTTCACTCTGATGCTCCTGTTACCTAGCAGTAAATAGGTACCTGGGATTTAGACAGCTGCTACGGGCTGCTTCCTGGGGGGGGGGTGAAACAAAAAGGAGACCTGGTCGAGGACCGGGCCGCTGGGACGCTAAGCCACGAAATCATCTCAAGATAACCTCAAGATCCTCATCACCGCAATTTCCTAAGCTCTTCCATCATGTTTTTCACTCCATTAAACGTCACCCTTAAGGGGCGGTTTTTGTCTTTCTCATATTTTCCTATTCTTCTAAAATCACTGACATTTTCATTTGAGCCTTCTCCTAAACTTACTATTTTCTCTATGATTTTCATCTCTTCAGCTGCTCGGTCCATCTTAGATGGAATTTCCTTCTCTAAACATCCAAAAATTATTATGGACTTACTTCTGTCTGCAGTGTTTTGAACTAGTTTACTGTTGGTAACCAGTTCTTTCCTAATTGCTTGCCTAATTTCTGCTTCGTGTTGGTCATTTCTGGTTTTGACTTCCAAACACACTTTCTTGATTGTCTCTTTCTCTTTTACAACTTGTGCGTGCATCTCTTTTATTTCTTCTTTACACTTTTCTAGTTCTTTATTAGCCTCCTCTATTTGAGTTGCCAATGAAGTTTCTCGTTGCATCTCCTTGCCTAACTCCATGTTAGCCCTCAGGCTCCCTTGGAGTTGTTCACCATATGAGTCTATTTTCTTGTTAATTTCTTCAAATTCCTTACTCTTCACTTTCCATGCCTTATTATCCTTTACCAGTTCCTTGATGTGTTCCTCCTGTATCCTTACCTTATTAATCAAGCTGGTAATTTCCTTTTCTTGCTGGAAAATATTTCCTTTTAAATTACAGAACTCAATCTTGAGACCTTCGTTTTCTTGTTCTAATTTAATTAGCTTTTCTTCATAATTCTTTAGCATGTCCTCAATGCTCACTAACCTGCCAAGAAAACCACCTTTCATTGCATCTTGTTGTGAGAAACCTGCAAAACATTCCTTTGTTCGGGTACTGTCCTCCCCTGTGGTGGCGGCCATCTTTGTTGACATTCTGCTGTTTTGAAAGATCAACTTTTCTAGCCAAGATTTTTCATCCACAGAAAGTTATTTCTTATCTCTTAGTTTTTTTCAAATTCCCTACACCTTCATGTATTCTGGGACACCACTTGCAACCCTCATCCAATTCCCAACACTTAGATAATATGAATCCTCCTTCCACGGCCAGGGGAGAACTATCCAGCAGTGTGACTCCTCAGTGTGATGCTCACTCTCCACACCTTCACTTGTGTGTGTGTGTGTGTGTGTGTACTCACCTATTTGTACTTGTAAGATCGAGCATTGGCTCTTGGATCCCGCCTTTCCAGCCATCGGTTGTTTACAGCAATGACTCCGGTCCTATTTCCCTATCATACCTAATTTTAAAATTATGAATAGAGTTTGCTTCCACAACCTGCTCTTTAAGTGCATTCCATTTTTCCACTACTCTCACGCTAAGAGAATACTTCCTAACATCTCTGTGACTCATCTGAGTTTCCAGCTTCCACCCATGTCCCCTCGTTTTGTTACTATTATGTGTGAACATTTCATCTATTTCCACTTTGTCAATTCCCCTGAGTATTTTATATGTCCCTATCATATCTCCTCTTTCCCTTCTTTTCTCTAGTGTCGCAAAGTTCAGTTCCTACAGACGCTCTTCATATCTCATCCCTTGTAACTCTGGTACAAGCCTCGTCGCAAACTTCTGAACCTTCTCCAGTTTCCTTATGTGTTTCTTCAGGTGGGGGCTCCATGATTGCGCGGCATACTCTAAGACTGGCCTCACGTAGGCAGTGTAAAGCGCCCTAAATGCCTCCTCACTTAGATTTCTGGATGAAGTTCTAATTTTCGCCAGTGTAGAGTACGCTGCTGTCGTTATCCTATTTATATGAAGCTCAGGAGTTAGATTAGGTGTTACGTCCACTCCCAGGTCTCTTTCTCGAGTCGTTACAAGTAGGCAGTTCCCCTTCATTGTGTACTATCCCTTTGGTCGCCTATCACTTGATGCCATTTCCATAACTTTACATTTACTCGTGTTGAACTCCAGTAGTCATTTCTCTGACCATCTCTGCAACCTGTCCAGGTCCTCTTGGAGGATCCTATAATCCTCATCTGTCACAACTCTTCTCATTAATTTTGCGTCATCCGCGAACATTGACATGAAGGATTCCACTCCTGTAAACATATCATTTACGTAAATTAGAAAGAGGATTGGTCCCAGCACCGATCCTTGAGGTACTCCACTCGTTACTGTTCGCCAGTCCGACTTCTCGCCCCTTACCATTACCTTCTGGCTCCTTCCTGTTAGGTAGTTCCTTACCCATGCTAGGGTCTTTCCGCTGACTCCTGCCTGCCTCTCACACACACACTTTTGTGTGTGTGTGTGTGTGTAAATCCCGAAGAAATTATCTCGTGATGAATAAAATGAAAATCTATAACCACGAAGGGAATATCAAACAAGAAATTACTGAAGCACTTTTCGTGTAAATCAACACATCATCAAAAGTATAAACAAATATAACTCACTGAGTGTGTGGTGACCAGCTGGTAAGGAAGACAATATGAAACACCTCGAGCAGGAGGAAATATATTAGTGATCAATGAGGGTGTTGTGGGGAGCAGACCTCACCTTATCAGCGATGTTCTCCAGGAAGCAGGTACGGTTGCCGAAGCCTTCCGCCGCCAGGCAGACCCTCTCGCCGACGGCGGTGCTGGAGAGGCACACCATGTCCTCCTGTAGGGGGTAAACAGCTCCGTTACTCACCATACTTACTCCTCCACACCTCACCTCACACTCACACTCTCCACTCACAACTATAGTTAACTTACAATCACAAATTGTTATTCCGCTCCTGTGCCAGGTAAGTCCATTACGGGCTCACCATAGTCCGTGCTACTTGCCCCGCTCCTGTGCCAGGTAAGTCCATTACGGGCTCATCATAGCCCGTGCTACTTGCCCCGCTCCTGTGCCAGGTAAGTCCATTACGGGCTCATCATAGCCCGTGCTACTTGCCCCGCTCCTGTGCCAGGTAAGTCCATTACGGGCTCACCATAGCCCGTGCTATTCGCCCCGCTCCTGTGCCAGGTAAGGTATGGGCTCACCATAGCCCGTGCTACTTGCCCCGCTCCTGTGCCAGGTAAGCTACGGGCTCATCATAGCCCGTGCTACTTGCCCTGCTCCAGTGCCACGTAAGTTACGGGCTCACCATAGCCCGTGCTACTTGCCCCGCTCCTGTGCCAGGTAAGCTACGGGCTCATCATAGCCCGTGCTACTTGCCCTGCTCCAGTGCCAGGTAAGTTAGGGGCTCACCATAGCCCGTGCTACTTGGAACTTGTTCCGAGTAGCTGAATCTATAACAACAACAAAATTTTTATTATCACCAGTTTCTCCTTTCACTTCAAAAGCAACATAATATACTACTACATTGACCATCTCGCTTCTTGCAGGTCGGCGTTCAATCCCCGACCATCCAAGTGGTTGGGCGCCATACCTTACCTCCGTCCCATCTCAAATTCTTTTCCCAATCCCTTCCATGTGCTATATTGTCGTAATGGCTTGGTGCTTTATCGTGATAATTACCTAACCTTTTAAGTATCAATATGCGGTAATAACACAGTCCGTCCTCCTAAGGTTTCCCAACGTCAAGAAAACGGCCAATTTAGAGTATGGTCTCCTAATCTACCAGAGGACCCGAAACAGAAAACGGGACAGTGCGTCACTTTTGTGAGCCGCTTCCGTTTTCTAGTGCGACAGTTTTTGCATTAACATAACGTATACGATCGAAAACCGACGTTCTTTGTAAGAGGACAGGTTGAATAGTCCAACAGTGTCGTGGCACTGTGCCAACGGTGTCGTAGCACAGTGCCAACGGTATCGTAGCACAGTGTCAACGGTGTCGTAGCACAGTGCCAACGGTGTCGTAGCACAGTGCCAACGGTGTCGTAGCACAGTGCCAACGTTGTCATAGTACAGTGCCAACGGTGTCGTAACACAGTGCCAACGGTGTCGTAGCACAGTGCCAACGGTGTCATAGTACAGTGCCAACGGTGTCGTAACACAGTGCCAACGGTGTCGTAGCACAGTGCCAACGGTGTCGTAGCACAGTGCCAACGGTGTCATAGTACAGTGCCAACGGTGTCGTAACAGTGCCAACGGTGTCGTAGCACAGTGCCAACGGTGTCATAGTACAGTGCCAACGGTGTCGTAACACAGTGCCAACGGTGTCGTAACACAGTGCCAACGGTGTCGTAGCACAGTGCCAACGGTGTCGTAGCACAGTGCCAACGGTGTCGTAGCACAGTGCCAACGGTGTCGTAGCACAGTGTCAACGGTGTCGTAGCACAGTGCCAACGGTGTCATAGTACAGTGCCAACGGTGTCGTAACACAGTGCCAACGGTGTCGTAACACAGTGCCAACGGTGTCGTAGCACAGTGCCAACGGTGTCGTAGCACAGTGCCAACTGTGTCGTAGCACAGTGCCAACGGTGTCGTAACACAGTGTCAACGGTGTCGTAGCACAGTGCCAACGGTGTCGTAGCACAGTGCCAACGGTGTCGTAGCACAGTGCCAACGGTGTCGTAGCAGTGCCAACGGTGTCGTAGCACAGTGCCAACGGTGTCGTAGCACAGTGCCAACGGTGTCGTAGCACAGTGCCAACGGTGTCGTAGCACAGTGCCAACGGTGCCGTAGCACAGTGCCAACGGTGTCGTGGCACAGTGCCAACGGTGTCGTAACAGAGTGCCAACGGTGTCGTAGCACAGTGCCAACGGTGTCGTAGCACAGTGCCAATGGGCACTCCCAGAGGCCTGTAATAGGAGGCTCGACTGACCATCGTCACAGTACACTGTAAACGGCACTGATTTCAATTGACTTGTAGACGGTAAGTCGTATTAAAAGATAGAGCGGGATGATTGTATGATTCAGATGATTGGATAACTTGGGTGATTGGGTATGTGGGACGGTTGCCTGCAAATACTGAAACTAAAGTGTCAACTCAATCAAGCCTAACCTAACTTAACCTAACCTAACCTAATCTAACCTAACCCCCATCATTATGTCTAAGATATGTTTAAATTATACGAGAGTTAGCTTAGGCACGATTATGCTTGATTACATTAGATGGAGTTAGATTAGACTTAGCTAAAGTAAGGTTAGTCTCGATTATAATGGGTTAGCAAATAATGGTGTCTAGAAAAACTCAAGCCCAATAAATCCCCACGGCCAGACGATATGTGTGCCAGAGAGGCTTAAAGAATACAAAGAAGACCTTTGTGAGCCTTTGTCTAGCTTATTCAGTAAATCATTAGGGTCAGGCAGAGTGCCGGAGTCGTGGAGGGTTGCTAATGTGGTACCAATTTTCAACAAAAGGAGATAGATGACTTGCGTCGAACTATCGAGCAATTAGCATGTCGTCTAGTGTGGGAAAATTGTTTCTTTCGATAATTTCAAAAGCCATTCGTCTTTATTTTGTAAAATCTAAATTAATAAAACATGGGCAACTCATGTTTGACAAATTTCTGTCATTCTATTCCAGCAGGAACAGTTGAGGCAGTTGATAGTGGTAAGGCTTGTGATGTTGTGTACCTTGACTTTAGCAAAGCTTTTGATACACTCTCAAAGAAAGATTCTCTTTTGAATCTTTCATACACTCCTGAGTGCTTTATCAAGGTCTGAGTGTGTGATTAGGACGAGACTTATTAACACGTCATCCAGCCCATCAGTACACTGGGTAATGATCATTAATCCAGCCGCCAAACTTCCCTGTTAACCAAATGAAAAATGGTTTACACGCCACTCACAACTAATGACGACCTCTTCCGCGTCATAACGCTGTAAATGCTTCACCCACGTGCTTCACCCACGTGCGTCACCCACGTGCGTCACCCACGTGCGTCACCTACGTGCTTCACCCACGTGCTTCACCCACGTGCGTCACCCACGTGCATCACCCACGTGCTTCACCCACGTGCTTCACCCACGTGCTTCACCCACGTGCGTCACCCACGTGCTTCACCCACGTGCGTCACCCACGTGCGTCAACCACGTGCGTCACCCACGTGCATCAACCACGAGCGTCAACCACGTGCGTCACCCACGTGCATCAACCACGTGCGTCACCCACGTGCGTCAACCACGTGCGTCACCCACGTGCATCAACCACGTGCGTCAACCACGTGCGTCACCCACGTGCATCAACCACGTGCGTCACCCACGTGCATCAACCACGTGCGTCACCCACGTACAAATTACCGCCACCAGAACCTATAACACATAACCTAATCTAACCTACACCAAAGTAACATTGAACTTTAATATATATCAATATATAAATGAGAACAAACTTATTTTTAATAAACAATATGTTAAAATTTATGAATGCGTCTTGCGTGACGTCCGCCGCTTTAACGAGCCTGGCGCTGGCTTCCTCAAGCAGTTACTCAAGTACTCACGAACCTGCACATCTTGTCTCAATGTATTTGCGACTTTGTTTACATTGATCAAACAGATTACAGCTGTGTTGACCAGACCACACACTAGAAGGTGAAGGGACGACGACGTTTCGGTCCGTCCTGGACCATTCTCATGTCGATTGTGATTGTGATGTTATTGTGACTCATCTACTGCAGATTACAGCTGTGCTGCGCCGGGAGGCTCTAGATAACAATACCATTTCACTGGGAAGCTTCTATGCGCGTCAACTAATGTCAACAAAGCCGCCATAGTTGAGAAAAGATGTGGTGGTTCGTAAGTACTTGAGTAACTGATTGGTGAATCCCGCTCCTGGCCTGAGGACAAGTTAAGGGGGTAGATATGGGGAAGTGGGTGTACGGTGTACTGTGTACAGGTGTACACGTACACCGTACACGTACACGTAGCACGTGTACGTCCCTCTCAACACCGCTGGCAGCTGGTGTAGATAACTTGAGGTGGAAATACGCGTCACAGGAACTCAGTACAAATTCCTAAACCTGTTAAGAGTATTACAAACTCCAGAACCATTTGCGAGGTACTACTAAATAATATATTGTGTGGTCACGTGACGCAGCGTACAGGTCCTGAATACTTAAAGTCTTGGTTTATACGCCAAGGAGCTATGCAATCTTTATGCAATATTAAGTCTCTAAACAAAGGTTGCAGTGAGAGGAGGAGGTGCAGGGACCTCTCCCTGCTTCTCTCCCCCCACTCCTGCTGCTGACTGCTGGTCCACCCTCATATGTAGTCCTGCTGGCTCACGGCTACATATGAGGGTCGTACAGCTACACATATGAGGGTCGTACAACTACACATATGAGGGCCGTACAACTACACATATGAGGGCCGTACAACTACACATATGAGGGTGTACAACTACACATATGAGGTCGTACAGCTACACATATGAGGGCCGTACAACTACACATATGAGGGTCGTACAACTACACATATGAGGGCCGTACAACTACACATATGAGGGCCGTACAACTACACATATGAGGGTGTACAACTACACATATGAGGTCGTACAACTACACATATGAGGGCCGTACAACTACACATATGAGGGCCGTACAACTACACATATGAGGGCCGTACAACTACACATATGAGGGTGTACAACTACACATATGAGGTCGTACAGCTACACATGAGGGTGTACAACTACACATATGAGGGTCGTACAACTACATGAGGGTCGTACAGCTACACATATGAGGGTCGTACAACTACACATATGAGGGTCGTACAACTACACATATGAGGGTCGTACAGCTACACATATGAGGGTCGTACAGCTACACATATGAGGGTCGTACAACTACACATATGAGGGTCGTACAGCTACACATATGAGGGTCGTACAACTACACATATGAGGGTGTACAGCTACACATATGAGGGTCGTACAACTACACATATGAGGGTCGTACAGCTACACATATGAGGGTCGTACAACTACACATATGAGGGTCGTACAACTACACATATGAGGGCCGTACAGCTACACATATGAGGGTCGTACAACTACACGTATGAGGGTCGTACAACTACACATATGAGGGTCGTACAGCTACACATATGAGGGTCGTACAACTACACATATGAGGTCGTACAGCTACACATATGAGGGTCGTACAACTACACATATGAGGGTCGTACAACTACACATATGAGGGTCGTACAGCTACACATATGAGGGTCGTACAACTACACATATGAGGGTGTACAGCTACACATATGAGGGTCGTACAACTACACATATGAGGGTGTACAGCTACACATATGAGGGTCGTCCAACTACATATATGAGGTCGTACAACTACACATATGAGGGTCGTACAACTACACGTATGAGGGTCGTACAACTACACATATGAGGGTCGTACAGCTACACATAAGAGGGTCGTACAACTACACATATGAGGGTGTACAGCTACACATATGAGGGTCGTACAACTACATATATGAGGCCGTACAACTACACATATGAGGGTGTACAGCTACACATATGAGGGTCGTACAACTACATATATGAGGGTCGTACAGCTACACATATGAGGGTCGTACAACTACACGTATGAGGGTCGTACAACTACACATATGAGGGTCGTACAGCTACACATATGAGGGTCGTACAACTACACATATGAGGGTGTACAGCTACACATATGAGGGTCGTACAACTACATATATGAGGCCGTACAACTACACATATGAGGGTGTACAGCTACACATATGAGGGTCGTACAACTACACATATGAGGGTGTACAGCTACACATATGAGGGTCGTACAACTACACATATGAGGGTGTACAGCTACACATATGAGGGTCGTCCAACTACACATATGAGGGTCGTACAACTACACATATGAGGGTGTACAGCTACACATATGAGGGTCGTACAACTACACATATGAGGGCCGTACAGCTACACATATGAGGGTCGTACAACTACACATATGAGGGTGTACAGCTACACATATGAGGGTCGTACAACTACACATATGAGGGTGTACAGCTACACATATGAGGGTCGTACAACTACACATATGAGGGTGTACAGCTACACATATGAGGGTCGTACAGCTACACATATGAGGGTCGTACAACTACATATATGAGGCCGTACAACTACACATATGAGGGTCGTACAACTACACATATGAGGGCCGTACAGCTACACATATGAGGGTCGTACAACTACACATATGAGGGTGTACAGCTACACATATGAGGGTCGTACAACTACACATATGAGGGTGTACAGCTACACATATGAGGGTCGTACAACTACACATATGAGGGTGTACAGCTACACATATGAGGGTCGTACAGCTACACATATGAGGGTCGTACAACTACATATATGAGGCCGTACAACTACACATATGAGGGTGTACAGCTACACATATGAGGGTCGTACAACTACATATATGAGGTCGTACAACTACACATATGAGGGTGTACAGCTACACATATGAGGGTCGTACAACTACACATATGAGGGTGTACAGCTACACATATGAGGGTCGTACAACTACACATATGAGGGTGTACAGCTACACATATGAGGGTCGTACAACTACACATATGAGGGTGTACAGCTACACATATGAGGGTCGTACAACTACACATATGAGGGTGTACAGCTACACATATGAGGGTCGTACAACTACACATATGAGGGTGTACAGCTACACATATGAGGGTCGTACAACTACACATATGAGGGTGTACAGCTACACATATGAGGGTCGTACAACTACATATATGAGGCCGTACAACTACACATATGAGGCCGTACAACTACATATATGAGGCCGTACAACTACACATATGAGGGTGTACAACTACATATATGAGGCCGTACAACTACACATATGAGGGTGTACAGCTACACATATGAGGGTGTACAGCTACACATATGAGGGTGTACAACTACACATATGAGGGTGTACAGCTACACATATGAGGGTGTACAGCTACACATATGAGGCCGTACAACTACACATAACATGAAGTAAATGTTTCGTAAATTTCTTCATGTGATTAAAGAGTTAAAAATATTTTATGTGAATTATTTAGTTTTAAATATTGAATGTAATATTTTTGATTGTTTAAAGGTTGTGCGTCTATGCTCCTCCCACCAGCATGTCGTCCATCTGACAGGCGCCACGTGTCGCTCTGTGATTGGTGGAGCTACAGGTATTAACAGGATCAACCAATGGGAGTGAAGTTGAGAGGTAGTGGACCACCTGCCATGATGAGTGAGCTCGTGGAAGTTGACCACTCGTCCTCATTAAGGGGTAAACTTACACAACTATTGGGTCGTTAGTACCTGTATGTAGGTTGCAGTAAACCACTGCAACCAGTAAACTTACGGCTCCAGTAAACCACTTTTGTACTATTTATTTTTGAGTCTGGAAAATAAAGTTAAAATCGAGCTTAAATATTCCTAGGCCTAGTATAGCCCTTATATGTATTATATGTGTCGTAAGATAACGTGTATTATATGTGTCCTAAGATAACGTGTATTAGGCCTGGGAATGATAGCACAGGTTCGATTGGGTCTTTTATTTATGTTTCATATAAAAAAGTTTCCGATTTGCTCAAATTCAATAATACAAAAGTCTACTTTTTTGGTGGTCCGTCACGGTATATGGGTACTTTTGGTGGTCCGTCACGGTATATGGGTACTTTTGGTGGTCCGTCACGGTATATGGGTACTTTTGGTGGTCCGTCACGGTATATGGGTACTTTTGGTGGTCCGTCACGGTATATGGGTACTTTTGGTGGTCCGTCACGGTATATGGGTACTTTTGGTGGTCCGTCACGGTATATGGGTACTTTTGGTGGTCCGTCACGGTATATGGGTACTTTTGGTGGTCCGTCACGGTATATGGGTACTTTAGGTGGTCCGTCACGGTATATGGGTACTTTTGGTGGTCCGTCACGGTATATGGGTACTTTTGGTGGTCCGTCACGGTATATGGGTACTTTTGGTGGTCCGTCACGGTATATGGGTACTTTTGGTGGTCCGTCACGGTATATGGGTACTTTTGGTGGTCCGTCACGGTATATGGGTACTTTTGGTGGTCCGTCAGGGTATATGGGTACTTTAGGTGGTCCGTCACGGTATATGGGTACTTTTGGTGGTCCGTCACGGTATATGGGTACTTTTGGTGGTCCGTCACGGTATATGGGTACTTTTGGTGGTCCGTCACGGTATATGGGTACTTTTGGTGGTCCGTCACGGTATATGGGTACTTTTGGTGGTCCGTCACGGTATATGGGTACTTTTGGTGGTCCGTCACGGTATATGGGTACTTTTGGTGGTCCGTCACGGTATATGGGTACTTTTGGTGGTCCGTCACGGTATATGGGTACTTTTGGTGGTCCGTCACGGTATATGGGTACTTTTGGTGGTCCGTCACGGTATATGGGTACTTTTGGTGGTCCGTCACGGTATATGGGTACTTTTGGTGGTCCGTCACGGTATATGGGTACTTTTGGTGGTCCGTCACGGTATATGGGTACTTTTGGTGGTCCGTCACGGTATATGGGTACTTTTGGTGGTCCGTCACGGTATATGGGTACTTTTGGTGGTCCGTCAGGGTATATGGGTACTTTTGGTGGTCCGTCACGGTATATGGGTACTTTTGGTGGTCCGTCACGGTATATGGGTACTTTTGGTGGTCCGTCACGGTATATGGGTACTTTTGGTGGTCCGTCAGGGTATATGGGTACTTTTGGTGGTCCGTCACGGTATATGGGTACTTTTGGTGGTCCGTCACGGTATATGGGTACTTTTGGTGGTCCGTCACGGTATATGGGTACTTTTGGTGGTCCGTCACGGTATATGGGTACTTTTGGTGGTCCGTCACGGTATATGGGTACTTTTGGTGGTCCGTCAGGGTATATGGGTACTTTTGGTGGTCCGTCACGGTATATGGGTACTTTTGGTGGTCCGTCACGGTATATGGGTACTTTTGGTGGTCCGTCACGGTATATGGGTACTTTTGGTGGTCCGTCACGGTATATGGGTACTTTTGGTGGTCCGTCACGGTATATGGGTACTTTTGGTGGTCCGTCACGGTATATGGGTACTTTTGGTGGTCCGTCACGGTATATGGGTACTTTTGGTGGTCCGTCACGGTATATGGGTACTTTTGGTGGTCCGTCACGGTATATGGGTACTTTTGGTGGTCCGTCACGGTATATGGGTACTTTTGGTGGTCCGTCACGGTATATGGGTACTTTTGGTGGTCCGTCACGGTATATGGGTACTTTTGGTGGTCCGTCACGGTATATGGGTACTTTTGGTGGTCCGTCACGGTATATGGGTACTTTTGGTGGTCCGTCACGGTATATGGGTACTTTTGGTGGTCCGTCACGGTATATGGGTACTTTTGGTGGTCCGTCACGGTATATGGGTACTTTTGGTGGTCCGTCACGGTATATGGGTACTTTTGGTGGTCCGTCACGGTATATGGGTACTTTTGGTGGTCCGTCACGGTATATGGGTACTTTTGGTGGTCCGTCACGGTATATGGGTACTTTTGGTGGTCCGTCACGGTATATGGGTACTTTTGGTGGTCCGTCACGGTATATGGGTACTTTTGGTGGTCCGTCACGGTATATGGGTACTTTTGGTGGTCCGTCACGGTATATGGGTACTTTTGGTGGTCCGTCACGGTATATGGGTACTTTTGGTGGTCCGTCACGGTATATGGGTACTTTTGGTGGTCCGTCACGGTATATGGGTACTTTCACCCACACAGTTACTACTATGATTGGAGGCTGACTGGTGCTGACGGTGACATCTGACATCAGCGCTCTCATGTACTTGAAGCAGCAGCGGTCGACTCTCTTCTTTCAGTTACTGTTGTGAATACTGGAGCACAAGAGAGAACGGCCAGGGGGGGGGGGGTACTAAACTGTGTGAGAGAGAACGGCCTGGGGGGGGGGTACTAAACTGTGTGAGAGAGAACGGCCAGGGGGGGGGGGGGGTACTAAACTGTGTGAGAGAGAACGGCCAGGGGGGGGTACTAAACTGTGTGAGAGAGAACGGCCAGGGGGGGGGGGTACTAAACTGTGTGAGAGAGAACGGCCAGGGGGGGGGTACTAAACTGTGTGAGAGAGAACGGCCAGGGGGGGGGTACTAAACTGTGTGAGAGAGAACGGCCAGGGGGGGGGGTACTAAACTGTGTGAGAGAGAACGGCCAGGGGGGGGGGGTACTAAACTGCGTGAGAGAGAACGGCCAGGGGGGGGGGTACTAAACTGTGTGAGAGAGAACGACCAGGGGGGGGGGTACTAAACTGTGTGAGAGAGAACGGCCAGGGGGGGGGGGTACTAAACTGTGTGAGAGAGAACGGCCAGGGGGGGGTACTAAACTGTGTGAGAGAGAACGGCCAGGGGGGGGTACTAAACTGTGTGAGAGAGAACGGCCAGGGGGGGGGGGTACTAAACTGTGTGAGAGAGAACGGCCAAGGGGGGGGTACTAAACTGTGTGAGAGAGAACGGCCAGGGGGGGGGAGTACTAAACTGTGTGAGAGAGAACGGCCAGGGGGGGGGGGTACTAAACTGTGTGAGAGAGAACGGCCAGGGGGGGGGGTACTAAACTGTGTGAGAGAGAACGGCCAGGGGGGGGGGTACTAAACTGTGTGTGAGAGAGAACGGCCAGGGGGGGGGGGTACTAAACTGTGTGAGAGAGAACGGCCAGGGGGGGGGGGAACTAAACTGTGTGTGAGAGCTGGGAGCGTCAGGTGGTGACGGAGTCCCTGGAGGTGTGGACGCTCAGTCCAGTCAGTAAGACATCTCCCATCTTGTAAGACACACCTATAGAAAGTACAAACAATATACTCACTACAGTCTCTCATTATCTTAATGGCATAACTAATTAGCACTAACTACACAAGCTATAATACTATCCCTATTTACAGGTAACATGCTTTCCATGCTGGTTGGAGGAGGCTGAGGTGTAGTCGCCGAATATAAGCAAGCAAATTGCGAATAATCGACAGTACAATTTCCACGATGATTCATATAACTCCAGTACGGACACTTTGGATTTACCTCACCTCTTCAACCGCAAGAATGTAGCACTCGGCGTGTACAGTTCTAATCGACCCAAGACGTTACAAGCTTCGACACAGAGCAGACAGCAGACTACGACCGCATAGAGCTACAATGCTCTCGCTCCTCCATGAGTTCAGAAACTCACGATTCCCCATCGAGCCGCCACGCTCTTCCACATAGAGCTCCGCGACTCCGGCCTCACTCAGCTCTGCTCTGCTCCAAGCTCCGTCTGAACGTCTAAACTACTAAATATATATGAAGCTCACTAAATAATGTGTATCTGATCTACACAACAACGCAACATAATCGTACGTTACACACCTGTCTATTACTTATGAACAGGAGGTGAAGCAGTACCGAGAAATCGTAGTCCACACCAGCAACGGGCAGATGTGGACTACACACCCAGCGACGGGCAGGTGTGGACTACACTCCCAGCGACGGACAGGTATGGACTACACACCCAGCGACGGACAAGTGTGGACTACACACCCAGCGACGGGCAGGTGTGGACTACACACCCAGCGACGTGCAGGTGTGGACTACATACCCAGCGACGGTCAGGTGTGGCCTACACACCCAGCGAGCTTTACTGTGATCAGCAGTGAACTTTACTGTGATCAGCAGTGAGCTTTACTGTGATCAGCAGTGAACTTTACTGTGATCAGCAGTGAGCTTTACTGTGATCAGCAGTGAGCTTCACTGTGATCAACACTGAGCTTCACTGTGATCAGCAGTGAGCTTTACTGTGATCAGCAGTGAGCTTTACTGTGATCAGCAGTGAGCTTTACTGTGATCAGCAGTGAGCTTTACTGTGATCAGCAGTGAGCTTTACTGTGATCAGCAGTGAGCTTTACTGTGATCAGCAGTGAGCTCTACTGTGATCAGCAGTGAGCTTTACTGTGATCAGCAGTGAGCTCTACTGTGATCAGCAGTGAGCTTTACTGTGATCAGCAGTGAGCTTTACTGTGATCAGCAGTGAGCTTTACTGTGATCAGCAGTGTGCTTTACTGTGATCAGCAGTGAGCTTTACTGTGATCAGCAGTGAGCTTTACTGTGATCAGCAGTGAGCTTTACTGTGATCAGCAGTGAGCTTTACTGTGATCAGCAGTGAGCTTCACTGTGATCAGCAGTGAGCTTTACTGTGATCAACACTGAGCTTTACTGTGATCAACACTGAGCTTCACTGTGATCAACACTGAGCTTTACTGTGATCAGCAGTGAGCTTTACCGAGAACCTCTACTTTACTAAAACATAACTACATCAGTTATCTCTAATACTAAGGCGAGTAACTCATAACTGAGAGAGCGTTATATATTGCGTGCTTCCGACACTTTGTGAGAGATATTGTGTGAGTAGTGTGCTAGTATATATATCTTTACTACATATAGTTATACTTATGTGGGGAGGTGTAGAGTAGGCTGTGTTGGTGCACCGTCCCAGTGACCTGTGGTTGCCAGTGACAGGCATCCTGTGACGTCAGGGGTGACACCCTGATGGACCACACCCCCAGGTGGACCACACTCCCAGGTGGTCCACCTGGGAGTTGTTGTCGGCCCTGGCCGAGGTCAACAACACACAGTGGTGGACCGCCTCACAGTGGTCCACTCTCGGGACCTGTGAGGCGGGTGAGTGACAATCACGGGGCTGGAGATCAGACTGACGACGTTACTGATCGTCCTGGACGACGTTGACGTGGTGTACTATCAGGTGTGTCACCTCCTGGGGGCTACGGCTCCAGGGTTGTCAACACACTTCTCTACCACCCAGTTTGTTCTGTTAATCATCAATGAATACATTCTGATGAGCTGGTGTACAGTCAACATTATGTGACTTATGGACAGTTACTACATTTGGTAACCATCGAGGGTGACTACTGACGCGAGTGTTGACCCCACAACAGTCACAGCAAGTGTGCACGCCACCTGTGTGTGTGCACGCCACCTGTGTGTGTGCACGCCACCTGTGTGCGCACGCCACCTGTGTGTGTGCACACCACCTGTGTATGCAGCTGTCATGGCGCCGTTGTGGAGCTTGCGAAGACAAACAATATTTATTTGATCTTAAATGCGTGACAACACAGGAACAACCTCAAGAATTCGACCAATCTGGAGCCCAGGAGCTGAAGATCCAACACTCAGTGTGAAAATGTTAGACTTCAACCTCCACCACTCAGTGTGTGAGGGAGATTACCTCACTAACTTCAGGGAAGCCTACGATATCCCTCATGACTGAGAGTGTCGACGATATCTCCATGCACCTTTAAGGCTCAGTGAGTGTGGGGGATTAATTGAGCTATATTTACTAGTGTGAGGTTAGCGTGAATTGTTCTTTGTTTTGGCTGCAAACATCTGTCCATTCACATGGATTGTACAGGTGTACAGAGGTGGCCGTGATTGTACAGGTGTACAGAGGTGGCCGTGATTGTACAGGTGTACAGAGGTGGCCGTGATTGTACAAGTGTACAGAGGTTGAGAACATTACCCAGTTATATAAACACAACCAAAGATACCTTCATCTTTCGATGCATATTTAACACTTATATCATGCATTTTCATTACTACAGGAGTTTGTTTTGCTTGAACCATTTATCATCAATACCATTCATCATTGTGTGTGTTTCCTGCCTCACAGTGTTGTGAGAGATGAGGTGTTGAGAGCGCTGCTAAATGAGGTTTTGTTGAGGGTCGACTCGTAAGTGTGGCACGACTTGTCTTTACTAAACTGTCAAACACTGTAGCTAATGTGACCACTGTGATCTGATCCCCTGGTTATTACTGTTGTGATCTGATCCCCTGGTTATTACTGGTGTGATCTGATCCCCTGGTTATTACTGCTGTGATCTGATCCCCTGGTTATTACTGTTGTGATCTGATCCCCTGGTTATTACTGTTGTGATCTGATCCCCTGGTTATTACTGTTGTGATCTGATCCCCTGGTTATTACTGTTGTGATCTGATCCCCTGGTTACTACTGTTGTGATCTGATCCTCTGGTTATTACTGCTGTGATCTGATCCTCTGGTCGTTACTGCTGTGATCTGATCCTCTGGTCGTTACTGCTGTGATCTGATCCCCTGGTTATTACTGCTGTGATCTGATCCCCTGGTTATTACTGCTGTGATCTGATCCCCTGGTTATTACTGCTGTGATCTGATCCTCTGGTTATTACTGCTGTGATCTGATCCTCTGGTCGTTACTGCTGTGATCTGATCCTCTGGTCGTTACTGCTGTGATCTGATCCCCTGGTTATTACTGCTGTGATCTGATCCCCTGGTTATTACTGCTGTGATCTGATCCCCTGGTTATTACTGCTGTGATCTGATCCCCTGGTTATTACTGCTGTGATCTGATCCCCTGGTTATTACTGGTGTGATCTGATCCCCTGGTTATTACTGCTGTGATCTGATCCCCTGGTTATTACTGCTGTGATCTGATCCCCTGGTTATTACTGCTGTGATCTGATCCCCTGGTTATTACTGCTGTGATCTGATCCCCTGGTTACTATTGTTGTGATCTGATCCCCTGGTTACTACTGCTGTGATCTGATCCTCTGGTCGTTACTGCTGTGATCTGATCCCCTGGTTATTACTGCTGTGATCTGATCCCCTGGTTATTACTGCTGTGATCTGATCCCCTGGTTATTACTGCTGTGATCTGATCCCCTGGTTATTACTGGTGTGATCTGATCCCCTGGTTATTATTGGTGTGATCTGATCCCCTGGTTATTACTGCTGTGATCTGATCCCCTGGTTATTACTGCTGTGATCTGATCCCCTGGTTATTATTGGTGTGATCTGATCCCCTGGTTATTACTGCTGTGATCTGATCCCCTGGTTATTACTGGTGTGATCTGATCCCCTGGTTATTACTGCTGTGATCTGATCCCCTGGTTATTACTGCTGTGATCTGATCCCCTGGTTATTACTGCTGTGATCTGATCCCCTGGTTATTACTGCTGTGATCTGATCCCCTGGTTACTATTGTTGTGATCTGATCCCCTGGTTACTACTGCTGTGATCTGATCCTCTGGTCGTTACTGCTGTGATCTGATCCCCTGGTTATTACTGCTGTGATCTGATCCCCTGGTTATTACTGCTGTGATCTGATCCCCTGGTTATTACTGCTGTGATCTGATCCCCTGGTTATTACTGGTGTGATCTGATCCCCTGGTTATTATTGGTGTGATCTGATCCCCTGGTTATTACTGCTGTGATCTGATCCCCGGGTTATTATTGGTGTGATCTGATCCCCGGGTTATTATTGGTGTGATCTGATCCCCGGGTTATTACTGCTGTGATCTGATCCCCGGGTTATTACTGGTCGTCATGTTTCCTCAAGATTTACATTTGTATATTTTTCCTTCGGGTGTGAGGACAAATTTTATGAAAATTACAATATGAAATTTGGTGAATAATTATTGGTCTCTGTTGTGAGTCTTACTAACAAGTGGGTGTTGAGTGCCTTCAACCATTATATATACTTCACGTTGAGTCTGCTGGAGCAGAGGCTTGGCGGGTGAGTCATGAGTGTGGCAGACATCACCAGTAGCGTCTGCTGTCTTCGTCACACATTGAAATCATCCCACACTTACTTAGCATTAAGAAACAATTTGCTTGATAGTATCTTATCCGTCACAAGCCAGTTAAGGCGTGTTGACCAGACCACACTCTAGAAGATGAAGGGGCGACGACGTTTCGGTCCGTCCTGGACCATTCTCAAGTCGATCCAGGACGGTCCACGACGGACCGAAACGTCGTCGTCCCTTCACCTTCTAGTGTGTGGTCTGGTCAACATACTTTAGTCATGTTATTGTGACTCATCGCCTGCAGATAAGGCGTACTGAGAACTATCTCTTCACCACTACACCTTTCACAGAAACTGACCATTTGTGCAGTATTAAACTGACCATTGTAATCTCTAAGTCTAGAGAGCTTCACAAATGTATTATCAAAATATTGTGGATCCCGCGGCCCAGCGGTGTGTACACTCGCGTCACGGGCCAATGGTCCCTGGTTCAATTCCCGAAGAAAAACTGAAGCTTGTGGGGAAGGTCACCTTCCATCTAATGCCTCTGTTCCCCCTAGCAGCATGAAGGTACTCGTTATTTAGACAAATACTGTGGGGGGGGGGGGGCATCCTGGGAGAGTAAATGACCTCAGGGCGTCTCGGTAACTCTAACAAGCTTCTTGTTCCCACTATGGGCAACCATAAGTTGACACCAGTCCTTTTGTGGGGCTGTTTCCAGCTGGACCAGTTTAGTGTTGCAGCTGGACCAGTTTAGTGTTGCAGCTGGACCAGTCTGGTGTTGCAGCTGGACCAGTCAGGTGTTGCAGCTGGACCAGTCTGGTGTTGCAGCTGGAGCAGTCAGGTGTTGCAGCTGGACCAGTCAGGTGTTGCAGCTGGAGCAGTCAGGTGTTGCAGCTGGACCAGTCTGGTGTTGCAGCTGGACCAGTCAGGTGTTGCAGCTGGACCAGTCAGGTGTTGCAGCTGGACCAGTCTGGTGTTGCAGCTGGAGCAGTCAGGTGTTGCAGCTGGACCAGTCAGGTGTTGCAGCTGGAGCAGTCAGGTGTTGCAGCTGGAGCAGTCTGGTGTTGCAGCTGCATCAGTCAGGTGTTGCAGCTGGAGCAGTCAGGTGTTGCAGCTGGACCAGTCTGGTGTTGCAGCTGGACCAGTCTGGTGTTGCAGCTGCATCAGTCAGGTGTTGCAGCTGGACCAGTCAGGTGTTGCAGCTGAAGCAGTCAGGTGTTGCAGCTGGACCAGTCTGGTGTTGCAGCTGGAGCAGTCTGGTGTTGCAGCTGGACCAGTCAGGTGTTGCAGCTGGACCAGTCTGGTGTTACAGCTGGACCAGTCAGGTGTTGCAGCTGGAGCAGTCTGGTGTTGCAGCTGGACCAGTCTGGTGTTGCAGCTGGACCAGTCTGGTGTTGCAGCTGGAGCAGTCAGGTGTTGCAGCTGGACCAGTCTGGTGTTACAGCTGGACCAGTCAGGTGTTGCAGCTGGAGCAGTCTGGTGTTGCAGCTGGACCAGTCTGGTGTTGCAGCTGGACCAGTCTGGTGTTGCAGCTGGAGCAGTCAGGTGTTGCAGCTGGACCAGTCAGGTGTTGCAGCTGGACCAGTCTGGTGTTACAGCTGGACCAGTCAGGTGTTACAGCTGGACCAGTCAGGTGTTGCAGCTGAACCAGTCAGGTGTTGCAGCTGGACCAGTTTGGTGTTGCAGCTGGACCAGTCAGGTGTTGCAGCTGGACCAGTCAGGTGTTGCAGCTGGAGCAGTCAGGTGTTACAGTGTGAGAGAAGAGGGTCGCTGCAGGAGACTGGAGTCAGGTGTGAGAGTACTCACCGTGAGCTGAGTGTGGGCGCTCGGCCCACGCCCCGCTGTGGTGGTGGGGGAGCGGGGGCGTGCCAGGCGGGCTGTGGGCGGCGGCGGCACAGGAGGGGCAGGTCAGGTGGGCGGGTGTGGTGGGTGGGAGGCGGGGGCGGGGTGGGGCACGGGTGGGCACCGTGGGCGGGCGAGCACACATGCAGTGGGGCGCCTGGGTGGTGACGGAGGAGCGGGCGGGGACGTATTGATCCGGGCGCAGTGCACCACTACTGCCGCAGCGGTACGTGCACGCCCTCACACGTGCACCACCCCTGGCAGCACGCCTTCACACGTGCACCACCCCTGGCACCACGCCCTCACACGTGCGCCACCCCAGGCAGCACGCCCTCACACGTGCACCACCCCGGGCAGCACGCCCTCACACGTGCACCACCCCGGGCAGCACGCCCTCACACGTGCACCA
The DNA here is from genome assembly GCF_040958095.1 of Procambarus clarkii. Taxonomy (NCBI): domain Eukaryota; kingdom Metazoa; phylum Arthropoda; class Malacostraca; order Decapoda; family Cambaridae; genus Procambarus; species Procambarus clarkii. Next base: position 12,362,780 of record NC_091227.1, on the reverse strand, counting down.
CCCCTGGCAGCACGCCTTCACACGTGCACCACCCCTGGCACCACGCCCTCACACGTGCGCCACCCCAGGCAGCACGCCCTCACACGTGCACCACCCCGGGCAGCACGCCCTCACACGTGCACCACCCCGGGCAGCACGCCCTCACACGTGCACCACCCCTGGCAGCACGCCTTCACACGTGCGCCACCCCAGGCAGCACCCCCTCACACGTGCACCACCCCGGGCAGCACGCCCTCACACTTGCGCCACCCCGGGCAGCACGCCCTCACACGTGCACCACCCCGGGCAGCACGCCCTCACACGTGCACCACCCCGGGCAGCACGCCCTCACACGTGCACCACCCCGGGCAGCACGCCCTCACACGTGCACCACCCCGGGCAGCACGCCCTCACACGTGCACCACCCCGGGCAGCACGCCCTCACACGTGCAATACCCCGGGCAGCACGCCCTCACACGTGCACCACCCCGGGCAGCACGCCCTCACACGTGCAATACCCCAGGCAGCACGCCTTCACACGTGCACCACCCCGGGCAGCACGCCCTCACACGTGCACCACCCCGGGCAGCACGCCCTCACACGTGCAATACCCCGGGCAGCACGCCCTCACACGTACACCACCCCGGGCAGCACGCCCTCACACGTGCACCACCCCGGGCAGCACGCCCTCACACGTGCAATACCCCAGGCAGCACGCCCTCACACGTGCACCACCCCGGGCAGCACGCCCTCACACGTGCACCACCCCGGGCAGCACGCCCTCACACGTGCAATACCCCGGGCAGCACGCCCTCACACCACCTCGGGCAGCACGCCCTCACACCACCCCGGGCAGCACGCCCTCACACCACCTCGGGCAGCACGCCCTCACGTGCGCCAAGACACCGTCACACAGCTGCACCAAGACACCGCCACACAGCTGCACAAGACACCGTCACACAGCTGCACCAGGACACCGTCACACAGCTGCACCAAGACACCGTCACACAGCTGCACCAAGACACCGTCACACAGCTGCACAAGACACCGTCACACAGCTGCACCAGGACACCGTCACACACCTGCACAAGACACCGTCACACAGCTGCACAAGACACCGTCACACAGCTGCACCAAGACACCGTCACACAGCTGCACCAAGACACCGTCACACAGCTGCACCAAGACACCGTCACACAGCTGCACCAGGACACCGTCACACAGCTGCACCAAGACACCGTCACACAGCTGCACCAAGACACCGTCACACAGCTGCACCAAGACACCGTCACACAGCTGCACCAAGACACAGTCACACAGCTGCACCAAGACACCGTCACACAGCTGCACCAAGACACCGTCACACAGCTGCACCAGGACACCGTCACACAGCTGCACCAAGACACCGTCACACAGCTGCACCAAGACACCGTCACACAGCTGCACCAGGACACCGTCACACAGCTGCACCAAGACACCGTCACACAGCTGCACCAGGACACCGTCACACAGCTGCACCAGGACACCGTCACACAGCTGCACCAAGACACCGTCACACAGCTGCACCAAGACACCGTCACACAGCTGCACCAAGACACCGTCACACAGCTGCACCAAGACACCGTCACACAGCTGCACCAAGACACCGTCACACAGCTGCACCAGGACACCGTCACACAGCTGCACCAAGACACCGTCACACAGCTGCACCAAGACACCGTCACACAGCTGCACCAAGACACCGTCACACAGCTGCACCAAGACACCGTCACACAGCTGCACCAAGACACCGTCACACAGCTGCACCAAGACACCGTCACACAGCTGCACCAAGACACCGTCACACAGCTGCACCAAGACACCGTCACACAGCTGCACCAAGACACCGTCACACAGCTGCACCAAGACACCGTCACACAGCTGCACCAAGACACCGTCACACAGCTGCACCAAGACACCGTCACACAGCTGCACCAGGACACCGTCACACAGTTGCACCAAGACACCGTCACACAGCTGCACCAAGACACCGTCACACAGCTGCACCAAGACACCGTCACACAGCTGCACCAAGACACCGTCACACAGCTGCACCAAGACACCGTCACACAGCTGCACCAAGACACCGTCACACAGCTGCACCAGGACACCGTCACACAGCTGCACCAAGACACCGTCACACAGCTGCACCAGACACCGGTGTACCGTGCCAGGCCACCTGTTGACCTCACTAACAGTCGCCGGCGCGTGTTTAAGCAGTGATGTGGTGGAGGCTGACTCCATACACAGTTTCAAGTGTAGATATGATAGAGCCCAGTAGGCTCAGGAACCTGTACACCTGTTGATTGACAGTTGGGAGGCGGGACCAAAGAGCTACAGCTCAACCCCCGCAAGCACAACTAGGGGAGTACACGTAGAGAGCCTCTGAGGCTCAGGAGACTATGTATGGGATTTCATTTGCTAACCCTTAACATAATATGCAAGAAAAGAGTTACTGGCTTATGTTAAATAAATGTTACCCATAATTACCACCTTAGTTAACCCTAGTAAGAAAACTGTGTTGTGGCGTCTCTACCAGAAAACGAGACACAGTGTCACGTCAACTAATTAAATACCCCAAAAACATTAATAAATAATCTTTAAACACCAGTTTGGGGACTAAAAATAAAAAAAAATTATTTCCTGAGACCATATTTAATTAACAATCAGATCAAATAAATTCCTCATTTCAATTGTGATAAAAGACATAGGAGAACCGTTGAAGCGAAGCGTCGCTTGACGGGGAAGAAAGAGTGGCGCCATAGTGAAACCTGGAGCCGGGTCACTGTGAGCCCCGGTGTTGGTGACACCAGATAATACTCTCGTGAAGTTGTGCGGTTCAGAGTATCACCTTCGGTGCCAGGGAGCTCACTGTTTCCCTTCTGTATTGTTTTGCACACAGGTGCAGGGGTAAGAGTAAGAGCTCTTCCACACACGCACACACACACACACACACACATGCTAAGGGAGCCGGTGGCCGAGCGAACAGCACGTTGGACACGTGATCCTATGGTCCCGGGTTCGATCCAGGGCGTCGGCGAGAAGCAATGGGCAGAGTTTCTTTCACCCTATGCCCCTGTTACCTAGCAGTAAATAAGTACCTGGGAGTTAGTCATCTGTCACGGGCTGCTTCCTGGGGGTGTGTGTATGTGGTGTGGGAAAAAAAAATAGTACTTAGAAACAGTTGATTGACAGTTGAGAGGCGGGCCGAAAGAGCAGAGCTCAACCCCCACAAGCACAACTAGGTGAATACATCTAGGTGAATACAACTAGGTGAATACACACACAGGAATCTTAAGGAATCTTTCAGAACTTTGTATACCACATATGTCAGACCAATCCTGGAGTATGCGGCCCCAGCAAGGCGTCCATATCTAGTCAAGCATAAGACGAAACTGGAGAAGGTTCAAAGGTTTGCCACCAGACTAGTACCCGAACTGAGGGGTATGAGTTACTAGGAGAGACTATGGGAATTAAACCTCACGTCAATGGGAGACAGAAGAGTTAGAGGGGACATGATCACCACATACAAGATTCTCAGAGGAATTGATAGGGTAGATAAAGACAGGCTATTTACCCCAAGGGTCACACGCACTAGGGGACACAGGTAGAAATTGAGTGCTCAAATGAGCCATAGAGACGTTAGAAAGATTTTTTTTAGTTTAAGAGTAGTAGACAAATGTAATGCATTAGGAAGTCATGTGGTGGAGGCAGACTCCATACACAGCTTCAAGTGTAAATATGATAGAGCCCAGTAGGCTCAGAAACCCATATATTAGTTGATTGACGGTTGAGAGGCGGGACCAAAGAGCCAGAGCTCAATTCCTGCAAGCACAATTAGGTAAGTACACACATGCAAACAGGTTATACAGCCCAGAACACAACAGTCCCAGAGACAAGAGGGGAACCCACAACCAGCATCCCAGCAACACCAGAGGGGAGGGCAAAACCACCACCCCCCTCTGCATAGAAACCCTCCCTTCCCCTCACCTTACCTGCCCCAACTCAAATGCTCACTTAGCCCTCCCTCCCCCCACCCCATTCTGACCCTGCCCCCCTCCCCTTTCATTACATACCCTCCCTATCCCTCCTCCGCCTTCTCATCCCGTATCCTCCATGTCCCCCTTATCTCTTTACCCCATACCCTACCTGTCCCCCCTTCCCTTGAACCCCCCAACCCCAGAATCCACTGAGACCCTGTGGGACCCACCTCACATATCTTCACACCTATTGAACAGCTTCTTCCACCAGCAGAACGCTCACCAAGAAGGGGACAAGAGAATAGACAGAAGAACGTGAGCTTCAAGGCAATGTACACTAACATAGATGGGATTACGAATAAAACAAGTGAACTTGGAGAATGGGCACTAGAAGAAAACCCAGACATAATAGCACTCACAGAAAAAAAGCTAACGAAAACCATAACAAATGCAGTGTTTCCACAGGGCTACTATGTAGTGAGGAAAGAGAGAGAAGGGAGAGGAGGAGGTGGTGTAGCTTTGTTGATAAGAAAAGGCTGAAGTTTTGAAGAGATGGTTGACTGTGGTCAGGTTGACCACCTGACTGTCCTGTCCTGTACAACAACGACGCCATCACCAATCAGAACGTCTACTACAAATACAGCTAAGCTGTACCAATTATTAGTAGTTTGCATAATATATATATATATATATATATATATATATATATATATATATATATATATATATATATATATATATATATATATATATAGACTTACATGCAGCTATGTAGACCCCAGCTGCACCAGGAACTACTGCAGCAGACGATCCACAGCTGACAAGGCGGACCCCGTTAACTGGGGCACAGGTACTCTGGCACAAGGTGAGTACAGAGCCCATTAACTCCCCCCCCCCATACACAAACATACAGTAATGTTAATTCAACATTACCGTTGTTGCTAAAAATTCAATTTCTTTTTTTTATTATGCACCCCATACCCATCCCGTGGGCGGTAGTGTAAAGGGTTACAGAGGCACATAATCGGTTCAGGAACTGAACCCTCTAGTTCGTTTAGCTAAGCAAATAATAATCTTGTGACGCTAGTTACATAATTATTAATGTTATATATACATGTACACATACTCATACATACATGTATGAGTATGTGCACCCACACAAATACACTCATCAATAATCTTTTGTGTCACAAGTGATTCAACAAGAGGCTCACAACAGTCACTATACAAGGCACTTTACATCTACGGTGAGTCACACAGTTACTAGTCTTGCTCCACACCCACCCAACTGGGCGGCAGCTTTACAGTCATGTGCTCCACACCCACCCAACTAGGCGGCTGCTTTACAGTCATGTGCTGCACACCCACCCAACTGGGCGGCAGCTTTAGTCATGTGCTCCACACCCACCCAACTGGGCGGCAGCTTTACAGTCATGTGCTCCACACCCACCCAACTGGGCGGCAGCTTTACAGTCATGTGCTCCACACCCACCCAACTGGGCGGCAGCTTTACAGTCATGTGCTCCACACCCACCCAACTGGGCGGCAGCTTTACAGTCATGTGCTCCACACCCACCCAACTGGGCGGCAGCTTTACAGTCATGTGCTCCACACCCACCCAACTGGGCGGCAGCTTTACAGTCATGTGCATGCATTACCTACAGTAAGCAAATTTTGGATACTTCGCTAAGATTTCGGGCAGCACATCATTATGAATGAAGAACTTACACATTTCTGGGACACTATTGATGGTGTTATCTCTAAATTACGCGATTTTTTAACATGTTACCAACAGACGAGAAATTGTTGTTTTTATTAACACATTTAGGTACATGTACAGTTGTGCAGCTGTCCTGGACTATATGAAGGTGCAGCTGTCCTGGACTATATGAAGGTGCAGCTGTCCTGGACTATATGAAGGTGCAGCTGTCCTGGACTATATGAAGGTGCAGCTGTCCTGGACTATATGAAGGTGCAGCTGTCCTGGACTATATGAAGGTGCAGCTGTCCTAGACTATATGAAGGTGCAGCTGTCCTAGACTATATGAAGGTGCAGCTGTCCTGGACTATATGAAGGTGCAGCTGCCCTGGACTATATGAAGGTGCAGCTGCCCTGGACTATATGAAGGTGCAGCTGTCCTGGACTATATGAAGGTGCAGCTGCCCTAGACTATATGAAGGTGCAGCTGTCCTAGACTATATGAAGGTGCAGCTGTCCTAGACTATATGAAGGTGCAGCTGTCCTGGACTATACGAAGGTGCAGCTATCCTGGACTATATGAAGGTGCAGCTGTCCTGGACTATATGAAGGTGCAGCTGTCCTGGACTATATGAAGGTGCAGCTGTCCTGGACTATATGAAGGTGCAGCTGTCCTAGACTATATGAAGGTGCAGCTGTCCTGGACTATATGAAGGTGCAGCTGTCCTAGACTATATGAAGGTGCAGCTGCCCTAGACTATATGAAGGTGCAGCTGTCCTGGACTATATGAAGGTGCAGCTGTCCTAGACTATATGAAGGTGCAGCTGTCCTGGACTATATGAAGGTGCAGCTGTCCTGGACTATATGAAGGTGCAGCTGCCCTAGACTATATGAAGGTGCAGCTGCCCTAGACTATATGAAGGTGCAGCTGTCCTGGACTATATGAAGGTGCAGCTGTCCTGGACTATATGAAGGGGAGTACAGGGTGTGTCAAGAACTAGCTGCCCTAGACTATATGAAGGGGAGTACAGGGTGTGTCAAGAACTAGCTGCCCTAGACTATATGAAGGGGAGTACAGGGTGTGTCAAGAACTAGCTGCCCTAGACTATATGAAGGGGAGTACAGTGTGTGTCAAGAACTAGCTGCCCTAGACTATATGAAGGGAAGTACAGGGTGTGTCGAGAACTAGCTGCCCTAGACTATATGAAGGGGAGTACAGGGTGTGTCGAGAACTTGCTGCCCTAGACTATATGAAGGGGAGTACAGGGTGTGTCAAGAACTAGCTGCCCTAGACTATATGAAGGGGAGTACAGAGTGTGTCAAGAACTAGCTGCCCTAGACTATATGAAGGGGAGTACAGTGTGTGTCAAGAACTAGCTGCCCCAGACTATATGAAGGGGAGTACAGTGTGTGTCAAGAACTAGCTGCCCTAGACTATATGAAGGGGAGTACAGTGTGTGTCAAGAACTAGCTGCGTGATGCTAAAACTCCCCATCACACAGAGTAGCAGTACAACCTGTCTTCCTACTAAGAACGTCGCATTTCGCTCGTATGCATTACATAAGGCCAAAAATTGTCGTACTCGAAAATGGAAGCGGCTGACGAAAGTGACGCACTGTCCCGTTTTCTGTTCTGGGTTCTCTGGTAGGTTAGGAGAGGACACTTTACATTGACCGTTTTCTTGCCTTTGGGAAACCTTAGGAGGACGGACAGGATAGTTAGTCATACCGGGCCATGTGTGTGGTCAGTAGTGTGCACTGGCAAGCTCTGACTGCTGTCTTACACTGGTAAGCTCTGACTGCTGTCTTACACTGGCTGCAATATGAGGATATCCTCAAGAACACGAGAGGTAATAAAGTCATTACAAAGCTCCAGGTACCTCATGCTAGCGGGTCTGAATGGTCTATTAACTGGACATTCAGTGATGTAGTGTGGGAGATCGTGCCCCAGTTCCTGCTCACACAGTTTGCCCCTGGAGTGCTTAGGATTGGGAGATCCACCACCCGTAGCTTAGTTAATTAATTGGAAAACACAATTGACACTCAAACGCACATTTCAGACTTCGTGGGACTCATTAGTAGTTGCAATAGAAGTTAATCCTACTTTAAGAAAGTTATGGGAGTCGACCCTCAACCACCCTATTACTCTCGCCATACAATGACAACCACCCTATTACTCTCGCCATACAATGACAACCACCCTATTACTCTCGCCATACAATGACAACCACCCTATTACTCTCGCCATACAATTACAACCACCCTATTACTCTC
>NC_091227.1:12302309-12349809 GCF_040958095.1 Procambarus clarkii | reverse complement strand
AGTCACTTGTGTAGCTAGGTGGTGGAGGAGAGTCACTTGTGTAGCCAGGTGGTGGAGAGTCACTTGTGTAGCCAGGTGGTGGAGGAGAGTCACTTGTGTAGCCAGGTGGTGGAGAGTCACTTGTGTAGCCAGATGGTGGAGGAGAGTCACTTGTGTAGCCAGGTGGTGGAGGAGAGTCACTTGTGTAGCCAGGTGTTGGAGGAGAGTCACTTGTGTAGCCAGGTGGTGGAGAGTCACTTGTGTAGCCAGGTGGTGGAGGAGAGTCACTTGTGTAGCCAGGTGGTGGAGGAGAGTCACTTGTGTAGCCAGGTGGTGGTGGAGAGTCACTTGTGTAGCTACTTGGTGGAGGAGAGTCACTTGTGTAGCCAAGTGGTGGAGAGTCACTTGTGTAGCCAGGTGGTGGAGAGTCACTTGTGTAGCCAGGTGGTGGAGAGTCACTTGTGTAGCCAGATGGTGGAGGAGAGTCACTTGTGTGGCCAGGTGTTGGTGGAGTCACTTGTGTAGTCAGGTGGTGGAGAGTCACTTGTGTAGCCAGGTGGTGGAGGAGAGTCACTTGTGTAGCCAGGTGGTGGAGAGTCACTTGTGTAGCCAGGTGGTGGAGGAGAGTCACTTGTGTAGCCAGGTGGTGGAGAGTAACTTGTGTAGCCAGGTGGTGGTGGAGAGTCACTTGTGTAGCCAGGTGGTGGTGGAGGAATCACTTGTGTAGCCAGGTGTTGGAGGAGTCACTTGTGTAGCCAGGTGGTGGAGGAGTCACTTGTGTAGCCAGGTGTTGGAGGAGTCACTTGTGTAGCCAGGTGGTGGAGTCACTTGTGTAGCCAGGTGGTGGAGGAGTCACTTGTGTAGCCAGGTGGTGGAGAGTCACTTGTGTAGCCAGGTGTTGGTGGAGGAGTCACTTGTGTAGCCAGGTGGTGAAGAGTCACTTGTGTAGCCAGGTGGTGGAGAGTCACTTGTGTAGCCAGGTGGTGGAGGAGAGTCACTTGTGTAGCCAGGTGTTGGAGGAGTCACTTGTGTAGCCAGGTGGTGGAGTCACTTGTGTAGCCAGGTGGTGGAGGAGTCACTTGTGTAGCCAGGTGGTGGAGAGTCACTTGTGTAGCCAGGTGTTGGTGGAGGAGTCACTTGTGTAGCCAGGTGGTGAAGAGTCACTTGTGTAGCCAGGTGGTGGAGAGTCACTTGTGTAGCCAGGTGGTGGTGGAGAGTCACTTGTGTAGCCAGGTGGTGGAGAGTCACTTGTGTAGCCAGGTGGTGGAGAGTCACTTGTGTAGCCAGGTGTTGGTGGAGGAGTCACTTGTGTAGCCAGGTGGTGAAGAGTCACTTGTGTAGCCAGGTGGTGGAGAGTCACTTGTGTAGCCAGGTGGTGGAGGAGAGTCACTTGTGTAGCCAGGTGTTGGAGGAGTCACTTGTGTAGCCAGGTGGTGGAGTCACTTGTGTAGCCAGGTGGTGGAGGAGTCACTTGTGTAGCCAGGTGGTGGAGAGTCACTTGTGTAGCCAGGTGTTGGTGGAGGAGTCACTTGTGTAGCCAGGTGGTGAAGAGTCACTTGTGTAGCCAGGTGGTGGAGAGTCACTTGTGTAGCCAGGTGGTGGTGGAGAGTCACTTGTGTAGCCAGGTGGTGGAGAGTCACTTGTGTAGCCAGGTAGTGGTGGAGGAGTCACTTGTGTAGCCAGGTGGTGGTGGAGGAGTCACTTGTGTAGCCAGGTGGTGGTGGAGGAGTCACTTGTGTAGCCAGGTGGTGGAGAGTCACTTGTGTAGCCAGGTGGTGGTGGAGGAGTCACTTGTGTAGCCAGGTGGTGGAGAGTCACTTGTGTAGCCAGGTGGTGGAGAGTCACTTGTGTAGCCAGGTGGTGGAGAGTCACTTGTGTAGCCAGGTGGTGGAGAGTCACTTGTGTAGGCAGGTGGTGGTGGAGAGTCACTTGTGTAGCCAGGTGGTGGAGAGTCACTTGTGTAGCCAGGTGTTGGTGGAGGAGTCATTTGTGTAGCCAGGTGGTGGAGTAGTCACTTGTGTAGCCAGGTGTTGGAGGAGTCACTTGTGTAGCCAGGTGTTGGAGGAGAGTCACTTGTGTAGCCAGGTGGTGGAGGAGTCACTTGTGTAGCCAGGTGGTGGAGTCACTTGTGTAGCCAGGTGGTGGAGAGTCACTTGTGTAGCCAGGTGGTGGAGTCACTTGTGTAGCCAGGTGGTGGAGAGTCACTTGTGTAGCCAGGTGGTGGAGAGTCACTTGTGTAGCCAGGTGGTGGAGAGTCACTTGTGTAGCCAGGTGGTGTTGGAGGAGTCACTTGTGTAGCCAGGTGGTGGAGGAGTCACTTGTGTAGCCAGGTGGTGGTGGAGGAGTCACTTGTGTAGCCAGGTGGTGGAGGAGTCACTTGTGTAGCCAGGTGGTGGTGGAGGAGTCACTTGTGTAGCCAGGTGGTGGTGGAGGAGTCACTTGTGTAGCCAGGTGTTGGTGGAGGAGTCACTTGTGTAGCCAGGTGTTGGTGGAGGAGTCACTTTTGTAGCCAGGTGGTAGTGGAGAGTCACTTGTGTAGCCAGGTGGTGGAGGAGTCACTTGTGTAGCCAGGTGGTGGAGGAGTCACTTGTGTAGCCAGGTGGTGGATGAGTCACTTGTGTAGCCAGGTGTTGGTGGAGGAGTCACTTGTGTAGCCAGGTGTTGGTGGAGAGTCACTTATGTAGCCAGGTGTTGGTGGATTAGTTCCACTCACACATAAATGTGTTATGTGTAATATTCTTCCAATATTTATATTCTCACTAATGTTGTCATTTTCCATTACATGTTTTTATAGAACCTGAAACATTATACAGAAGAGTGTGTACATAATGTGTTGCTTTGTCTTACATGAAAGACCTCCATAAATATGAGCGTCATGTAGCTGTAACTTTGACATAATGTTACAGGTCGCGTTAATTATTACAGTTATGAAGTGAGTTGCTGCATATATTAATTATTGTAATATTTTTATTTAGTTGTTACGTGCTCCAGTTCCTGTTCCTTGTATGATGCAACAGACTCGTCGGGGGAGGGTGCTAGGCGCTCCTGTGCCCGGGTGCTAGGTGCTCCTGTGCCCGGGTGCTGGGCGCTCCTGTGCCCGGGTGCTGGGCGCTCCTGTGCCCGGGTGCTAGGTGCTCCTGTGCCCGGGTGCTGGGCGCTCCTGTGCCCGGGTGCTGGGCGCTCCTGTGCCCGGGTGCTGGGCGCTCCTGTGCCCGGGTGCTAGGTGCTCCTGTGCCCGGGTGCTGGGCGCTCCTGTGCCCGGGTGCTGGGCGCTCCTGTGCCCGGGTGCTAGGCGCTCCTGTGCCCGGGTGCTAGGTGCTCCTGTGCCCGGGTGCTGGGCGCTCCTGTGCCCGGGTGCTGGGCGCTCCTGTGCCCGGGTGCTAGGTGCTCCTGTGCCCGGGTGCTGGGCGCTCCTGTGCCCGGGTGCTAGGTGCTCCTGTGCCCGGGTGCTGGGCGCTCCTGTGCCCAGGTGCTGGGCGCTCCTGTGCCCGGGTGCTGGGCGCTCCTGTGCCCGGGTGCTGGGCGCTCCTGTGCCCGGGTGCTGGGCGCTCCTGTGCCCGGGTGCTGGGCGCTCCTGTGCCCGGGTGCTGGGCGCTCCTGTGCCCGGGTGCTGGGCGCTCCTGTGCCCGGGTGCTGGGCGCTCCTGTGCCCGGGTGCTGGGCGCTCCTGTGCCCGGGTGCTGGGCGCTCCTGTGCCCGGGTGCTGGGCGCTCCTGTGCCCGGGTGCTGGGCGCTCCTGTGCCCGGGTGCTGGGCGCTCCTGTGCCCGGGTGCTGGGCGCTCCTGTGCCCGGCCGCTGGGCGCTCCTGTGCCCGGGTGCTGGGCGCTCCTGTGCCCGGGTGCTGGCCGCTCCTGTGCCCGGGTGCTGGGTGCTCCTGTGCCCGGGTGCTGGGTGCTCCTGTGCCCGGGTGCTGGGTGCTCCTGTGCCCTGGTGCTAGGTGCTCCTGTGCCCGGGTGCTGGGCGCTCCTGTGCCCGGGTGCTGGGCGCTCCTGTGCCCGGCCGCTGGGCGCTCCTGTGCCCGGGTGCTGGGCGCTCCTGTGCCCGGGTGCTGGGTGCTCCTGTGCCCAGGTGCTGGGCGCTCCTGTGCCCGGGTGCTGGGTGCTCCTGTGCCCGGGTGCTGGGCGCTCCTGTGCCCGGGTGCTGGGTGCTCCTGTGCCCGGGTGCTGGGCGCTCCTGTGCCCGGCCGCTGGGCGCTCCTGTGCCCGGGTGCTGGGTGCTCCTGTGCCCGGGTGCTGGGTGCTCCTGTGCCCGGGTGCTGGGTGCTCCTGTGCCCTGGTGCTAGGTGCTCCTGTGCCCGGGTGCTGGGCGCTCCTGTGCCCGGGTGCTGGGCGCTCCTGTGCCCGGCCGCTGGGTGCTCCTGTGCCCGGGTGCTGGGCGCTCCTGTGCCCGGGTGCTGGGCGCTCCTGTGCCCGGGTGCTGGGCGCTCCTGTACCATCAGGTGTGGGGACCTCTACTGGTTGAACACGAGGTCACCGAGAGAGCCAAACATCAACACACATAAAGATAGGAACTAGGAAGGTATGACAACGACTTACAAGATTACAAAGATGAAGATGCAATCTGTTCGCTGAGTATCCTCACGTACCTCGTTATCCTCCGCTCTTCCCCTCGTTACCCCTCTCCCATCTTCTCCTTCCCTCTCTTATCTTCTCCCTTCTTCCCATCACCCCTCCCCCCCCCCCCCCGTCACGCCTCCTGCCCGCCCTCCCAGCCGTCAGCAGGAGACAAAGCCGCCAACACCCGCCTGGTTCACTCAACAATGGCACACTCTGTAAAGGTAATATCACCATTAGGCGGCACCTGACTCGCTCCTCTCAATTGTCGCCTCTCACACTACTCACACACCCCTCATCTGTCACCACTCACACTGCTCTCCCGCTGCTGAAGTGTGAGCACTCACTCACTCACATACACACTCGCATTGTTCCTACTGCTGAAGAGCGGGTACACACTTTTAAAGTGTGGGTATTCATAATCCTGAAATATTAGTACCCATGTTCCTGAAGTGTGGGTACTCACTCCTAAACTGTGGGTACCCATGCTACTGAAGTGTGGGTACTCACTCCTAAACTGTGGGTACCCATGCTACTGAAGTGTGGGTACTCACTGCTAAACTGTGGGTACCCATGCTACTGAAGTGTGGGTACTCACTGTTAAACTGTGGGTACCCATGCTACTGAAGTGTGGGTACTCACTGTTAAACTGTGGGTACCCATGCTACTGAAGTGTGGGTACTCACTGCTAAACTGTGGGTACCCATGCTACTGAAGTGTGGGTACTCACTGTTAAACTGTGGGTACCCATGCTACTGAAGTGTGGGTACTCACTGTTAAACTGTGGGTACCCATGCTACTGAAGTGTGGGTACTCACTGCTAAACTGTGGGTACCCATGCTACTGAAGTGTGGGTACTCACTGTTAAACTGTGGGTACCCATGCTACTGAAGTGTGGGTACTCACTGTGATCAAGTGATGATCCACACGGTGCTGAAGCATGAGTACTGAGCGTGTGGGAAGGGTAGTGTGGGGGGGGGGCACCAAACACAGTGGGTATAGGGGTGTCTCAGTGAGTGATGAAGATTAAGCCACGGTAAGAGGTGGCACGGGCATGAATAACCCGTAAGTGGTAGATTTGCGGAGTGAGTGAGTAGTGTGAGCATCCATACTGTGAGTATGAGCAGTTTAGTTATTTCCCCCCAGAAGCGCGGCTGTGTAGTGACAATATTAACCAACATGTATGTGTGTCCTCGTGTCCTCCGTGGACAAGGTTATGTAGTGGGCTAGTTACTGATGACCCAATTACAGGTGTGTTCACTCAACCACAGGTGTGTGATCACCTGTCACGGTACTAACCACCAGTAATACCATTTCGTGTGTACTACACATAGAGGGGTCAGGGAGCTGCCACAGTACATAGTGAGGTATTGAGCATTCGTCCACATATGAGGAGTGTGAGTACATACGGATGTAAGGCATATAACACATATCTTTAGTATGTTTGTTAGCCGATGTGGTGCAGGTGCCATCTATTTATCTATCCCCTCCCCTCCCCCCTCTGGTGACCTTGTCGCCCCAGGTCAGCTGTTGACCTTGGTCAGGACACAACCCACACAGCCCATCCTCCTGATGAACTAGTTGTTACGGTAACGATGACTAAACCATTGTACACATATTGACCTAAAAGGCAATTACAACACAAGAGGATGGCTTGACCCACAACAGCCAGTACTATGTATCTATTGATTCCTAGAGGACTAGGTGCATGAGGTGAAAGGAAACGTTATGCAAACACTTGTGCCATGTATGTGGCCTGTGAGTCACTTGTGTAGCCAGGTGGTGGTGGTTACACAGCCACACATATGACCTGTGACACAGCCACACACATGACCTGTGACACAGCCACACACATGACCTGTGACACAGCCACACACATGACCTGTGACACAGCCACACACATGACCTGTGACACAGCCACACACATGACCTGTGACACAGCCACACACATGACCTATGACAGCCACACACATGACCTGTGACAGCCACACACATGACCTGTGACACAGCCACACACATGACCTGTGACACAGCCACACACATGGTCTGTGACACAGCCACACACATGGCCTGTGACACAGCCACACACATGGCCTGTGACACAGCCACACACATGACCTGTGACACAGCCACACACATGGTCTGTGACACAGCCACACACATGGCCTGTGACACAGCCACACACATGGCCTGTGACACAGCCACACACATGGTCTGTGACACAGCCACACACATGTGACACAGCCACACACATGACCTGTGACACAGCCACACACATGGTCTGTGACACAGCCACACACATGACCTGTGACACAGCCACACACGTGACACAGCCACACACGTGACACAGCCACACACGTGACACAGCCACACACACCTGACAGTAGTCTGGTCCACACTGCTGCCCTATACTCTATGTCGTGCGGCTCGTGTCGACTCCAATACTATGGTGAGAGTGGCCGTACTCTTAATTACTGACAGACTAACACAACACAGAACCCGTGTTAAATCTCCACACACTAACAATGTTCTCTTCTCTCATGTTCAGGGACTCCAGTCATCCTGGAGATTGATGTTCTAAAATAATATTTCCTTCTCGAACGTTATCTGACTCATTCCCTATAGCTTCTTTATCTTATCTCTATCCTCTTGCCATCTGTTTCCTTTTCACCTCTTCCCTATTTCTCTTCCCTATTACGTCTTCTGTAGTTTTCCTTCGTGCATCCTCCCCCTCCCCCACCTCTCTCTCTCTCTCTCTCTCTCTCTCTCTCTCTCTCTCTCTCTCTCTCTCTCTCTCTCTCTCTCTCTCTCTCTCTCTCTCTCTCTCTCTCTCTCTCTCTCTCTCTCTCTCTCTCTCTCTCTCTCTCTCTCTCTCTCTCTCTCTCTCTCTCTCTCTCTCTCTCTCTCTCTCTCTCTCTCTCTCTCTCTCTCTCTCTCTCTCTCTCTCTCTCTCTCTCTCTCTCTCTCTCTCTCTCTCTCTCTCTCTCTCTCTCTCTCTCTCTCTCTCTCTCTCTCTCTCTCTCTCTCTCTCTCTCTCTCTCTCTCTCTCTCTCTCTCTCTCTCTCTCTCTCTCTCTCTCTCTCTCTCTCTCTCTCTCTCTCTCTCTCTCTCTCTCTCTCTCTCTCTCTCTCTCTCTCTCTCTCTCTCTCTCTCTCTCTCTCTCTCTCTCTCTCTCTCTCTCTCTCTCTCTCTCTCTCTCTCTCTCTCTCTCTCTCTCTCTCTCTCTCTCTCTCTCTCTCTCTCTCTCTCTCTCTCTCTCTCTCTCTCTCTCTCTCTCTCTCTCTCTCTCTCTCTCTCTCTCTCTCTCTCTCTCTCTCTCTCTCTCTCTCTCTCTCTCTCTCTCTCTCTCTCTCTCTCTCTCTCTCTCTCTCTCTCTCTCTCTCTCTCTCTCTCTCTCTCTCTCTCTCTCTCTCTCTCTCTCTCTCTCTCTCTCTCTCTCTCTCTCTCTCTCTCTCTCTCTCTCTCTCTCTCTCTCTCTCTCTCTCTCTCTCTCTCTCTCTCTCCTCTCTCTCTCTCTCTCTCTCTCTCTCTCTCTCTCTCTCTCTCTCTCTCTCTCTCTCTCTCTCTCTCTCTCTCTCTCTCTCTCTCTCTCTCTCTCTCTCTCTCTCTCTCTCTCTCTCTCTCTCTCTCTCTCTCTCTCTCTCTCTCTCTCTCTCTCTCTCTCTCTCTCTCTCTCTCTCTCTCTCTCTCTCTCTCTCTCTCTCTCTCTCTCTCTCTCTCTCTCTCTCTCTCTCTCTCTCTCTCTCTCTCTCTCTCTCTCTCTCTCTCTCTCTCTCTCTCTCTCTCTCTCTCTCTCTCTCTCTCTCTCTCTCTCTCTCTCTCTCTCTCTCTCTCTCTCTCTCTCTCTCTCTCTCTCTCTCTCTCTCTCTCTCACTCTCTCTCTCTCTCTCTCTCTCTCTCTCTCTCTCTCTCTCTCTCTCTCTCTCTCTCTCTCTCTCTCTCTCTCTCTCTCTCTCTCTCTCTCTCTCTCTCTCTGTCTCTCTCTCTCTCTCTCTCTCTCTCTCTCTCTCTCTCTCTCTCTCTCTCTCTCTCTCTCTCTCTCTCTCTCTCTCTGTCTCTCTCTCTCTCAGTCACAAATTCCTCTTAATTTTATCAGTTAAAATAAAATTCTAGTGTTAATGTGGTGACATTTTGGGGAGTTGGTTACGCGCCGACAACGCGGCCCACTAATACACGGGATCACTGGGCCAAGTCCTCACGCCACAAACATTAATGTCCCGCTCGTCTGGTGTGTATGTGCGCCCGCTTACCTAATAGTGCATACCAACACAGGAAGGCATAGCTCTCGGGCTCGCCTCATCACAGGCGAACATCAGGTACAACTTACATTAATAATTTTCTATGGTTATGTAAAAGTTGCTTTTGTGAAAGTGTGGAGAATATTTCCGTCACGCAGCCGTTATTGGTAACCCCGGCTCGTATAGCTGAAGGCTTATTGCCTCACACCGGTGGTTAGGCTTCTCTGTCCTCCCAACTACAGCCTTTCTCGCTCGTTCCGTTTACCTCCAACCATCTAATTGTGTTTTCTTTATGTATTTCTCTAGATTTTATATGTGGTAATCATGTCTCCACGA
Organism: Procambarus clarkii; assembly: GCF_040958095.1. Lineage (NCBI taxonomy): Eukaryota > Metazoa > Arthropoda > Malacostraca > Decapoda > Cambaridae > Procambarus > Procambarus clarkii. The sequence continues at coordinate 12,340,704 of NC_091227.1, read as the reverse complement.
GTTGGTCTGGCCGGCGGTGTCTAGTCTTAACGCTGTTGACCCTACTGACTCAAGTGTACCGTGGGTGGTGTGTGGGGACCACACCTGTCACCACACCTGTCACCACACCAGTCACCACACCAGTCACCATCCCAGTCACCACCCCAGTCACCACCCCAGTCACCACCCCAGTCACTACACCAGTCACCACACCAGTCACCATCCCAGTCACCACCCCAGTCACCACCCCAGTCACTACACCAGTCACCACACCAGTCACCACCCCAGTCACCACACCAGTCACCACACCTGTCACCACACCAGACACCACACCAGTCACCACACCTGTCACCACCCCAGTCACCACCCCAGTCACTACACCAGTCACCACACCAGTCACCACCCCAGTCACCACACCAGTCACCACACCTGTCACCACACCTGTCACCACACCTGTCACCACACCTGTCACCATCCCAGTCACCATCCCAGTCACCACACAGTCACCACCCCAGTCACCACACCTGTCACCACAAAAGTCACCACACCAGTCACCACCCCAGTCACCACACCAGTCACCACACCAGTCACCACACCTGTCACCACAAAAGTCACCACACCTGTCACCACACCTGTCACTACACCAGTCACCACACCTGTCACCACAAAAGTCACCACACCAGTCACCACCCCAGTCACCACACCAGTTACCACACCTGTCACCACACCAGTCACCACACCAGTCACCACACCAGTCACCACACCTGTCACCACACCTGTCACTACACCAGTCACCACACCTGTCACCACAAAAGTCACCACACCAGTCACCACCCCAGTCACCACACCAGTCACCACACCTGTCACCACACCTGTCACTACACCAGTCACCACCCCAGTCACCACACCAGTCACCACACCTGTCACCACAAAAGTCACCACACCAGTCACCACACCAGTCACCACACCTGTCACCATAAAAGTCATCACACCAGTCACCACACCAGTCACTACACCAGTCACCACACCAGTCACCACCCCCAGTCACCACACCAGTCACCACACCAGTCACCACCCCAGTCACCATCCCAGTCACTACACCAGTCACCACACCAGTCACCACACCTGTCACCATAAAAGTCATCACACCAGTCACCACACCAGTCACCACCCCCAGTCACCACCCCAGTCACCACACCAGTCACCACCCCAGTCACCACCCCAGTCACCACCCCAGTCACCACCCCAGTCACTACACCAGTCACCACACCAGTCACCACACCAGTCACCACCCCAGTCACCACCCCAGTCACCACACCAGTCACTACACCAGTCACTACACCAGTCACCACACCAGTCACCACCCCCAGTCACCACCCCAGTCACCACCCCAGTCACCACACCAGTCACCACCCCAGTCACCACCCCAGTCACCACACCAGTCACCATTCCAGTCACCACACCAGTCACCACCCCAGTCACCACACCTGTCACCACACCTGTCACCACACCAGTCACCATCCCAGTCACCATCCCAGTCACCACACAGTCACCACCCCAGTCACCACACCTGTCACCACAAAAGTCACCACACCAGTCACCACCCCAGTCACCACACCAGTCACCACACCTGTCACCACACCAGTCACCACACCAGTCACCACACCAGTCACCACACCAGTCACCACACCAGTCACCACACCTGTCACCACAAAAGTCACCACACCTGTCACCACACCTGTCACTACACCAGTCACCACACCTGTCACCACAAAAGTCACCACACCAGTCACCACCCCAGTCACCACACCAGTCACCACACCAGTCACCACACCTGTCACCACACCTGTCACTACACCAGTCACCACACCTGTCACCACAAAAGTCACCACACCAGTCACCACCCCAATCACCACACCAGTCACCACACCTGTCACCACACCTGTCACTACACCAGTCACCACACCTGTCACCACACCTGTCACTACACCTGTCACCACACCAGTCACCACACCAGTCACCACACCAGTCACCACACCAGTCACCACACCTGTCACCACACCTGTCACTACACCAGTCACCACACCTGTCACCACAAAAGTCACCACACCAGTCACCACCCCAGTCACCACACCAGTCACCACACCTGTCACCACACCTGTCACCACAAAAGTCACCACACCAGTCACCACCCCAGTCACCACACCAGTCACCACACCTGCCACCACAAAAGTCACCACACCAGTCACCACACCAGTCACCACACCAGTCACCACACCTGTCACCATAAAAGTCATCACACCAGTCACCACACCAGTCACTACACCAGTCACCACACCAGTCACCACCCCCAGTCACCACACCAGTCACCACACCAGTCACCACCCCAGTCACCATCCCAGTCACTACACCAGTCACCACACCAGTCACCACACCTGTCACCATAAAAGTCATCACACCAGTCACCACACCAGTCACCACCCCCAGTCACCACCCCAGTCACCACACCAGTCACCACCCCAGTCACCACCCCAGTCACTATACCAGTCACCACACCAGTCACCACACCAGTCACCACCCCAGTCACCACCCCAGTCACCACACCAGTCACTACACCAGTCACTACACCAGTCACCACACCAGTCACCACCCCCAGTCACCACCCCAGTCACCACCCCAGTCACCACACCAGTCACCACCCCAGTCACCACACCAGTCACCACACCAGTCACCACCCCAGTCACCACCCCAGTCACCACCCCAGTCACCACACCAGTCACCACACCAGTCACCAAACCTGTCACCATAATAGTCATCACACCAGTCACCACCCCAGTCACCACACCAGTCACCACACCAGTCACCACACCTGTCACCATAAAAGTCATCACACCAGTCATCATACCAGTCACCACACCAGTCACCACCCCAGTCACCACACCAGTCACCACACCAGTCACCACCCCAGTCACCACACCAGTCACCACCCCAGTCACCATCCCAGTCACCACCCCAGTCACCACCCCAGTCACCACCCCAGTCACCACCCCAGTCACCACCCCTGTCACCACCCCAGTCACCTCCCCAGTCACCTCCCCAGTCACCATCCCAGTCACCACCCCAGTCACCACCCCAGTCACCACCCCAGTCACCACCCCAATCACCACCCCAGTCACCTCCCCAGTCACCACCCCAGTCACCTCCCCAGTCACCTCCCCAGTCACCATCCCAGTCACCATCCCAGTCACCTCCCCAGTCACCACCCCAGTCACCATCCCAGTCACCACCCCAGTCACCACCCCAGTCACCACCCCAGTCACCACCCCAGTCACCTCCCCAGTCACAACCCCAGTCACCTCCCCAGTCACCACACCAGTCACTACACCAGACACCACACCAGTCACCACACCAGTCACCACACCAGTCACTACACCAGTCACCACCCCAGTCACCACCCCAGTCACCATCCCAGTCACCATCCCAGTCACCACCCCAGTCACCATCCCAGTCACCATGCCAGTCACCACCCCAGTCACCACCCGTCACCATCCCAGTCACTACACCAGTCACCACCACAGTCACCATCCCAGTCACCACCCCAGTCACCACCCGTCACCATCCCAGTCACCACCCCAGTCACCACCCGTCACCATCCCAGTCACTACACCAGTCACCACCACAGTCACCACCCCAGTCACCACACCTGTCACCACAAAAGTCACCACACCAGTCACCACCCCAGTCACCACACCAGTCACCACACCAGTCACCACACCTGTCACCACAAAAGTCACCACACCTGTCACCACACCTGTCACTACACCAGTCACCACACCTGTCACCACCAAAGTCACCACACCAGTCACCACCCCAGTCACCACACCAGTCACCACCCCAGTCACCACACCAGTCACCACCCCAGTCACCACCCCAGTCACCACCCCAGTCACCACCCCAGTCACCACCCCAGTCACCACCCCAGTCACCACCCCTGTCACCACCCCAGTCACCTCCCCAGTCACCTCCCCAGTCACCATCCCAGTCACCACCCCAGTCACCACCCCAGTCACCACCCCAGTCACCACCCCAATCACCACCCCAGTCACCTCCCCAGTCACCACCCCAGTCACCTCCCCAGTCACCTCCCCAGTCACCATCCCAGTCACCATCCCAGTCACCTCCCCAGTCACCACCCCAGTCACCATCCCAGTCACCACCCCAGTCACCACCCCAGTCACCACCCCAGTCACCACCCCAGTCACCTCCCCAGTCACAACCCCAGTCACCTCCCCAGTCACCACAACAGTCACTACACCAGACACCACACCAGTCACCACACCAGTCACCACACCAGTCACTACACCAGTCACCACCCCAGTCACCACCCCAGTCACCATCCCAGTCACCATCCCAGTCACCACCCCAGTCACCATCCCAGTCACCATGCCAGTCACCACCCCAGTCACCACCCGTCACCATCCCAGTCACTACACCAGTCACCACCACAGTCACCATCCCAGTCACCACCCCAGTCACCACCCGTCACCATCCCAGTCACCACCCCAGTCACCACCCGTCACCATCCCAGTCACTACACCAGTCACCACCACAGTCACCACCCCAGTCACCACACCTGTCACCACAAAAGTCACCACACCAGTCAACACCCCAGTCACCACACCAGTCACCACACCAGTCACCACACCTGTCACCACAAAAGTCACCACACCTGTCACCACACCTGTCACTACACCAGTCACCACACCTGTCACCACAAAAGTCACCACACCAGTCACCACCCCAGTCACCACACCAGTTACCACACCTGTCACCACACCAGTCACCACACCAGTCACCACACCAGTCACCACACCAGTCACCACACCTGTCACCACACCTGTCACTACACCAGTCACCACACCTGTCACCACAAAAGTCACCACACCAGTCACCACCCCAGTCACCACACCAGTCACCACACCAGTCACCACCCCAGTCACCACACCAGTTACCACACCTGTCACCACACCTGTCACTACACCAGTCACCACCCCAGTCACCACACCAGTCACCACACCTGTCACCACAAAAGTCACCACACCAGTCACCACACCAGTCACCACACCTGTCACCATAAAAGTCATCACACCAGTCACCACACCAGTCACTACACCAGTCACCACACCAGTCACCACCCCCAGTCACCACACCAGTCACCACACCAGTCACCACCCCAGTCACCATCCCAGTCACTACAGCAGTCACCACACCAGTCACCACACCTGTCACCATAAAAGTCATCACACCAGTCACCACACCAGTCACCACCCCCAGTCACCACCCCAGTCACCACACCAGTCACCACCCCAGTCACCACCCCAGTCACCACCCCAGTCACTACACCAGTCACCACACCAGTCACCACACCAGTCACCACCCCAGTCACCACCCCAGTCACCACACCAGTCACTACACCAGTCACTACACCAGTCACCACACCAGTCACCACCCCCAGTCACCACCCCAGTCACCACACCAGTCACCATCCCAGTCACCACACCAGTCACCACACCAGTCACTACACCAGTCACTACACCAGTCACCACCCCAGTCACCATCCCAGTCACCACACCAGTCACCACACCAGTCACCACCCCAGTCACCACCCCAGTCACCACCCGTCACCACACCAGTCACCACACCAGTCACTACACCAGTCACTACACTAGTCACCACCCCAGTCACCATCCCAGTCACCACACCAGTCACCACACCAGTCACCACCCCAGTCACCACCCCAGTCACCATCCCAGTCACCACACCAGTCACCACACCAGTCACCACCCCAGTCACCACACCAGTCACCACACCAGTCACCACCCCAGTCACCATCCCAGTCACCACACCAGTCACCACACCAGTCACCACACCAGTCACCACACCAGTCACCACCCCAGTCACCACACCAGACACCACACCAGTCATCACACCAGTCACTACACCAGTCACCACCCCAGTCACCATACCAGTCACCACACCAGTCACCACACCAGTCACCACACCAGTCACCACCCCAGTCACCACCACCACAGTCACCACCCCAGTCACCACACCAGTCACTACACCAGTCACCACCCCAGTCACCACCACAGTCCACAGGACTGTTCACCTGGCGACACTTGCGTAAATAATATAATAAGTAAATAAGTAAATAATAAGTAAATAAAATATTTCTAATTTAGTTATATATATAAAGTGTTTAGCGAAAATACTGGACGCACGTAATATTTTTTCTTACAAGAAAAATATTGGAAAATGAATGTGTGGCCTTCTATCAATAACGGTTCCAAAATCCGGCCACGCTCCCGAAATAATTGAATGCCCCCCATAGCCTAGGCTGCGTGCTCACCTGGGTGCTCTCAACTAGTTATACTTATACGACAGAATGTTTCTTGGGCTCCGCTTCTTCATGTCGAGAGAGAGAGAGAGAGAGAGAGAGAGAGAGAGAGAGAGAGAGAGAGAGAGAGAGAGAGAGAGAGAGAGAGAGAGAGAGAGAGAGAGAGAGAGAGAGAGGGAGAGAGAGAGGGAGAGAGAGAGGGAGAGAGAGAGAGAGAGAGAGAGAGAGAGAGAGAGAGAGAGAGAGAGAGAGAGAGAGAGAGAGAGAGAGAGAGAGAGAGAGAGAGAGAGAGAGAGAGAGAGAGAGAGAGAGAGTGTGTGTGTGTGTGTGTGTGTGTGTGTGTGTGTGTGTGTGTGTGTGTGTGTGTGTGTGTGTGTGTGTGTGTGTGTGTGTGTGTGTGTGTGTGTGTGTGTGTGTGTGTGTGTGTGTGCGTGTGTGTGTGTGTGTGTGTGTGTGTGTGTGTGTGTGTGTGTGTGTACACCACCCTGGTCCTGGGAGTCAAGGGGTCATGTCACCTTAGACATGGGGTGTATAATAAAGAAAGAAATTGAATTGACGATAAGGAATGGTAATGTCAACAGTGAGGGCGCCACACTCCCGTGACCGGGGAGGGGGGGGGGGTTAAGAGCCCTGGTGGTGGTGGTGGAATATATCCTTTAAGCACATAACCCGCGGGCAATAACCCCGGGGGCAAGCAGTTAAGCTCCCCCTGGGGGCTCCTGGAGGTCGCTAGGGCGGGGATCAACCAATGCTCCAAGCTCAGATTTACTCTATTTTTGTCTCTTAAAAGATCAATGCCAACACACACACGCGCGAAAAGGAAAGAAAATGGGTTCAATATCAGAAGAGCCCCAACCAGCAAACATGCCAGCACTATAAACAAGCAAGAAACAATTACACAACTGTGAGAAGAGTGGCAGAAAGGAACTTTGAGAAAGGTATAGCAGACAAATATAAAACAGATCCAGGCCTTTTCTATAAATTAATTAAAAGCAAGATACATGTGAAAGATAAACTCGAGACTGAGAACGGGGAACAGGACTACTGAGTATGAAAAAGAAATGCGTGAAATGCTAAATGAACAATTCCAAAGTGTGTTTGTATAAAATGAGGAGTTTAGAGAGCCGGACCAAATACCAATTCCAGAGCCAAAGAATAGAATATATAGAGGTATCACAAGACGAAGTGGAAAAATAACTCAAGGGGTTAGAAAGAAATAAAGCAGTTGGACCTGATGGAGTTTCAGCTTGGGTGCTGCGAGAATGTGCAACTGAGCTGAGCATGCCACTCCAATTAATATTCCAGACATCCTTGTGCACAGGAATCTTAGCAGATATATGGAAACAGACAAACATAGTAACAATTTATAAAAATGGTAGTCGAGAGGAACCTCTAAATTATAGATCCTTGTCATTAACAATTGTGGTAGTCAAAACAATAGAACAAATAGTTAAAGTCAAATGGGTTGAACGCCTAGAGATTAATGACATAATAACGAACAGACAGTATGGTCTTCGAACAGGAAGATCCTGTGTAACAAATCTACTTAGCTGTTATGATAGAGCCACAGAGATACTACAGGAAAGAAGTGGTTGTGTGTCCATCTGGACCTAAACAAGACTTTTGACAGAATCCCACACATGAGGCTGTTCTGGAAGCTGGAACATGCTAGAGGGGTGACAGGGAGACTTCTGATATAGATAAAAAAAATTCTAACTGACAGACAGATGAGGACAGTAATCAGAGACAATGTTTCTGACTCTGTTGGAGTGATACTAGCGGAGTACCACAAGGTTCACTTCTTGCACCTGTAATGTTCATTGTCTACATAAACCATCTACCAGAAGGAATACAGAATTATATGAACATGTTTGCTGATGATGTTAAGATACTGGGGAAGACAGGAGACGCAGACGATTGTAATGTCCTTCAAAAAGGTCTAGATAAAATAAGTGATTGGAACGTCAAGTGGCAAAAGGAGTTCAATGTGAATAAATGCCATGTTATAGAATGTGGAATCGCAGAAAATAGATCACACACAACTTACAAATCATTTGGAAAGGAATTACAGAACTAATAAAGAAGGAGAGTTAGGTGGGTGGTGTTGCACAGTAAGGTGTCGCCAGAGGAACACATCAAGAACACTGTGAGAGGAGCGTGTGTGTCGCTTTCCAACTTCAGACTTGCTTATAATTATATGGATGGTGAAATACTAAAGAGACTGTTCATGACTTTTGTGAGACCAAAACTGGAATATGCAGCAGTTGTATGGTGCCCATATCTTAAGATGTACATATAGAAACTGGAAAAGATGCAACGGCATGCTACAAAATGGCTTCCGGAACTGAAAACCAGAGTTACGAGGAGAGACTAGAGGCGTTAAACATGCCAAAACTAGAAAATAGAAGAGAGGTGATAAAATATATAGTTCTCATCCTGTAACTACATTTAGGTAATTACACACACACACCTCCCTTCCCCCCCCCACACACACACACCTCACACACACACACACACCTCACACACACACACACACACACACACACACACACACCTCACACACACACACACACCTCACACACACACACACACACACACACACACACACACACACACACACACCTCACACACACACACACACCTCACACACACACACACACACACACACACACACACACACACACACACACACACACACACCTCACACACACACACACACCTCACACACACACACACACCTCACACACACACACACACACACACACACACACACACACACACACACACACACACACACACACACACACACACACACACACACACACACACACACACCTCACACACACACACACACCTCACACACACACACACACACACACACACACACACACACACACACACACACACACACACACACACACACACACACACACACACACACACACACCTCACACACACACACACACCTCACACACACACACACACCTCACACACACACACACACACACACACACACACACACACACACACACACACACACACACACCTCACACACACACACACACACCTCACACACACACACACACCTCACACACACACACACACCTCACACACACACACACACCTCACACACACACACACACCTCACACACACACACACACCTCACACACACACACACACACACCTCACACACACACACACACACACACACACACCTCACACACACACACACACCTCACACACACACACACCTCACACACACACACACACCTCACACACACACACACACACCTCACACACACACACACACCTCACACACACACACACCTCACACACACACACACACCTCACACACACACACACCTCACACACACACACACACCTCACACACACACACACACACCTCACACACACACACACACCTCACACACACACACCTCCCTTCCCCCCCCCGCACACACACCTCACACACACACACACACCTCACACACACACACACACCTCACACACACACACACACCTCACACACACACACACACACCTCACACACACACACACACCTCACACACACACACCTCCCTTCCCCCCCCCCCGCACACACACACCTTACACACACACACCTCCCTTTCCCCCCCCCCCACACACACACGCGCGCACACACACAAACACACACACACACAAACACACACACAAACACCTCACACACACACACACACGCACCTCACACACACACACACACACACACACACACACACACACACACACACACACACACACACACACACACACACACGCACACACCTCACACACACACACACACCTCACACACACACACACACACACACACACACACACACACACACACACACACACACACACACACACACACACACACACACACACACACACACACAGTTGATCCAGTTGATTGACAGTTGAGAGGCGGGACCAAAGAGCCAAAGCTCAACCCCCGCAAGCACAATTAGGTGAGTACACACACCTCACACACACTCACACACCTCACACACACACACCTCCCTTCCCCCCCCCCACACACACACCTCACACACACACACCTCCCTTCCCCCCCCACACACACACACATACCTCACACACACACACACCTCACACACACACACACACACACACACCTCACACATACACACACACACACACACCTCACACACACACACACACCTCACACACACACACACCTCACACATACACACACACACACACCTCACACACACACACACACCTCACACACACACACACACACACCTCACACACACACACACACACACCTCACACACACACACACACACACACACACACACACACACACACACACACACACACACACACACACACACACACACACACACACACACACACACACACACCCCACACCTCACACACACACGCCTCACACACACACACACACACACCTCACACACACACACACACACACACACACACACACACACACACACACACACACACACACACACACACACACACACACACACACACACACACACCCCACACCTCACACACACACGCCTCACACACACACGCCTCACACACACACCCCTCCCCCCCCCCCCCCCCCCACACACACACACTTTACGAATTGAGTTGATGAACAGACAATGTGTGTACTCGTCTAATTGTGCTTGCGGGAGAGATGAGCTTTGGCTCTTTGGTCCCGCCTCTGGACGGTGTCGACTGTCAAACAACTGGTGTGAGCTGCCTCGTATGGGCCAATAGGCCTTCTGCAGTTACCTTTGTTCTTATGTTCTTCTTATGTGGAACTCCAGACGGGAAAGCCGCGGAGGGCGCTCATTTGTTATTTGTTGTATGCCAAAGAGTGCTGGGTAGACGGGACACCACGAGCGTGGCTCTCGTCCTGTAACTACACTTAGGTAATTACCCACCACTTGTGAATATTGGCGGAGTTTACTACTGCTTATGGCCGTTGACGAGCATGTTGACTACCCCTGAAGCGTGTGCCTTCCTCACACCTTTGTTCTCTCAAACGTTACCACGCCTCCTTAACCAGGCCTCGGGGGAATACTGCCTTCACAATGGTGACTATGCAACTAGTTTACCACCTTCCAACCCAACCCCGGGGCTGTGGGGACAGTTTACCCCGGGGCTGTGGGGACAGTTTACCCCGGGGGTGTGGGGACAGTTTACCCCGGGGGTGTGGGGACAGTTTACCCCGGGGGTGTGGGGACAGTTTACCTCAGGGAATGTGGGGACAGTTTACCCCAGGGAATGTGGGGACAGTTTACCCCAGGGAATGTGGGGACAGTTTACCCCAGGGAATGTGGGGACAGTTTACCCCAGGGAATGTGGGGACAGTTTACCCCTGGATTTAGGGTACACCAGGAAGGTATGGTAGTGTGGGCACAGTGGCAGAGTATTAGCTGATGACATTACCCAACTTATGGCATAGTTAGATCGTTTCCAGCAAACACTTGTGTGTTCTTTGTTTACCATCAGTCAGCTGGTCTTTATCACAATGTTTATCAACAAAGGAGACATTGTTTACTCTTCCCTGTAATCTCCGTTAGTGAGAGATAAACAATATTGTCAAATTCGGGATCACTTCGGCCTTTGGTCATTATTAAAGTGGGTACAAAACTGTATTTTCATATTCATACAATAAAGTAATAAATATATAAATCCTTCTTGAGATTATCTTGAGATGATTTCGGGGCTTTAGTGTCCCCGCGGCCCGGTCCTCGACCAGGCCTCCACCCCCAGGAAGCAGCCCGTGACAGCTGACTAACACCCAGGTACCTATTTTACTGCTAGGTAACAGGGGCATTCAGGGTGAAAGAAACTTTGCCCATTTGTTTCTGCCTCGTGCGGGAATCGAACCCGCGCCACAGAATTACGAGTCCTGCGCGCTATCCATCAGGCTACGAGGCCACCCATCCTTAACATAATTTCTTGCATATAATTATATATATTTCTCCTCCTCCTCCTGTAGTAGGAAATTAATTGTAATAGTGTTCATAATCTCCTTGTTCTCGTCTCCCAGATCACCTGTGGTGTTGTTTTCTAAAACTGTAAAACATTAGAGTTCTTCACTAATACATATACATAGACCTATACATATGATACATAGAGCCTTCACTTTATTTTAGCATGCAAGCACAGCGTCTCTCTCACTAACATATTTCCCTGAGCCTTTCCTCCGCCTCCTTCAAGAAGCCATTACTCTTACTTTCTTGCCTCCACTTTACCCTCCTGCCTCACCCTGCCTTAAAGGTAGGGTTCCTGCCCCAGGACCACTACCCTCCTGCCTCACCCTGCCTTAAAGGTAGGGTTCCTGCCCCAGGACCACTTTACCCTCCTGCCTCACCCTGCCTTAAAGGTAGGGTTCCTGCCCCAGGACCACTACCCTCCTGCCTCACCCTGCCTTAAAGGTAGGGTTCCTGCCCCAGGACCACTTTACCCTCCTGCCTCACCCTGCCTTAAAGGTAGGGTTCCTGCCCCAGGACCACTTTACCCTCCTGCCTCACCCTGCCTTAAAGGTAGGGTTCCTGCCCCAGGACCACTACCCTCCTGCCTCACCCTGCCTTAAAGGTAGGGTTCCTGCCCCAGGACCACTTTACCCTCCTGCCTCACCCTGCCTTAAAGGTAGGGTTCCTGGCCCAGGACCACTTTACCCTCCTGCCTCATCCTGCCTTAAAGGTAGGGTTCCTGGCCCAGGACCACTACCCTCCTGCCTCACCCTGCCTTAAAGGTAGGGTTCCTGCCCCAGGACCACTACCCTCCTGCCTCACCCTGCCTTAAAGGTAGGGTTCCTGGCCCAGGACCACTACCCTCCTGCCTCACCCTGCCTTAAAGGTAGGGTTCCTGCCCCAGGACCACTACCCTCCTGCCTCACCCTGCCTTAAAGGTAGGGTTCCTGCCCCAGGACCACTTTACCCTCCTGCCTCACCCTGCCTTAAAGGTAGGGTTCCTGGCCCAGGACCACTACCCTCCTGCCTCACCCTGCCTTAAAGGTAGGGTTCCTGCCCCAGGACCACTACCCTCCTGCCTCACCCTGCCTTAAAGGTAGGGTTCCTGCCCCAGGACCACTACCCTCCTGCCTCACCCTGCCTTAAAGGTAGGTCATTAGCAGCCCGTCAATACTCCAGCCCAGGTCAGGGGCTATTTTGGTGACCCACTGTCTCTTGTGGGGGGAGTTATAGGTCCCAGGGGATGATAGGTCCCAGGGGATGATAGGTCCCAGGGGACGATAGGTCCCAGGGGTTGATAGGTCCCAGGGGATGATAGGTCCCAGGGGATGACACGTCCCAGGGGATGACACGTCCCAGGGGATGATAGGCCCCAGGGGTTGCATGACACGTCCCAGGGGATGATAGGTCCCAGGGGTTGCATGACACGTCCCAGGGGATGATAGGTCGCAGGGGTTGCATGACACGTCCCAGGGGATGATAGGTCCCAGGGGTTGCATGACACGTCCCAGGGGATGATAGGTCCCAGGGGTTGCATGACACGTCCCAGGGGATGATAGGTCCCAGGGGTTGCATGACACGTCCCAGGGGATGATAGGTCCCAGGGGATGACACATCTATAATACAAATTGTTGTGTTTATTAGTATGTGAATATTGGCTGTTGTAATTATAGAGCTAAGGTTGGACTGTGTGTATTGTTTACATCCTTCATTTAAACAGAACCAGAGTTCAGTTATAGAACTGAGTTATTTAATCTTATCCTTGTGTTAACAATACAAGCTGACGGGCTGAATTGTCTGTAAATGGATTGTAGATCTTCAATCAACTTCTCCAATCACCCTCAGGGACCCCACCTGCCCCTTACAGCCCACAGTCTGTCATTACGACCAGAGGGGCTGGGATTTATGACCCTAGCTAGGGACTTTTAGTTGTATTAATTTTACATACAGTAATTTTTAATTTAGTACAGTACAGGTCCTAAGAAGTTCTCTATATATCAATCCCGGCAATTTTTCTGCAAACGTCAGCTGGCCCTCAACGTCAGCTGGCCCTCAACGTCAGCTCACCAACAACGTCAGCTCACCAACAACGTCAGCTGGCCCTCAACGTCAGCTGGCCCACAACGTCAGCTCACCAACAACGTCAGCTGGCCCTCAACGTCAGCTGGCCCACAACGTCAGCTCACCAACAACGTCAGCTGGCCCTCAACGTCAGCTGGCCAACAACGTCAGCTGGCCCTCAACGTCAGCTGGCCCACAACGTCAGCTGGCCCACAACGTCAGCTGGCCCTCAACGTCAGCTGGCCAACAACGTCAGCTGGCCCTCAACGTCAGCTGGCCCACAACGTCAGCTGGCCAACAACGTCAGCTGGCCAACAACGTCAGCTGGCCCTCAACGTCAGCTGGCCATCAACGTCAGCTGGCCATCAACGTCAGCTGGCCCACAACGTCAGCTGGCCAACAACGTCAGCTGGCCAACAACGTCAGCTGGCCCTCAACGTCAGCTGGCCAACAACGTCAGCTGGCCCTCAACGTCAGCTGGCCCTCAACGTCAGCTCACCAACAACGTCAGCTGGCCCACAACGTCAGCTGGCCCACAACGTCAGCTGGCCCACAACGTCAGCTGGCCCTCAACGTCAGCTGGCCCACAACGTCAGCTGGCCCTCAACGTCAGCTGGCCCTCAACGTCAGCTGGCCCTCAACGTCAGCTGGCCCACAACGTCAGCTGGCCCTCAACGTCAGCTGGCCCTCAACGTCAGCTGGCCCTCAACGTCAGCTGGCCCTCAACGTCAGCTGGCCCTCAACGTCAGCTGGCCCACAACGTCAGCTGGCCCTCAACGTCAGCTGGCCCACAACGTCAGCTGGCCAACAACGTCAGCTGGCCCACAACGTCAGCTGGCCCTCAACGTCAGCTGGCCAACAACGTCAGCTGGCCAACAACGTCAGCTGGCCAACAACGTCAGCTGGCCCTCAACGTCAGCTGGCCCTCAACGTCAGCTGGCCCTCAACGTCAGCTGGCCCTCAACGTCAGCTGGCCAACAACGTCAGCTGGCCCACAACGTCAGCTGGCCCTCAACGTCAGCTGGCCAACAACGTCAGCTGGCCAACAACGTCAGCTGGCCAACAACGTCAGCTGGCCCTCAACGTCAGCTGGCCCTCAACGTCAGCTGGCCCACAACGTCAGCTGGCCCACAACGTCAGCTGGACAACAACGTCAGCTGGCCCACAACGTCAGCTGGCCCTCAACGTCAGCTGGCCAACAACGTCAGCTGGCCAACAACGTCAGCTGGCCAACAACGTCAGCTGGCCCTCAACGTCAGCTGGCCCTCAACGTCAGCTGGCCCACAACGTCAGCTGGCCCTCAACGTCAGCTGGCCCTCAACGTCAGCTGGCCAACAACGTCAGCTGGCCAACAACGTCAGCTGGCCAACAACGTCAGCTGGCCAACAACGTCAGCTGGCCCTCAACGTCAGCTGGCCCTCAACGTCAGCTGGCCCTCAACGTCAGCTGGCCCTCAACGTCAGCTGGCCAACAACGTCAGCTGGCCCACGACGTCAGCTGGCCCTCAACGTCAGCTGGCCAACAACGTCAGCTGACCAACAACGTCAGCTGGCCAACAACGTCAGCTGGCCCTCAACGTCAGCTGGCCCTCAACGTCAGCTGGCCAACAACGTCAGCTGGCCAACAACGTCAGCTGGCCAACAACGTCAGCTGGCCAACAACGTCAGCTGGCCCTCAACGTCAGCTGGCCAACAACGTCAGCTGGCCCACAGCGTCAGCTGGCCCACAACGTCAGCTGGCCAACAACGTCAGCTGGCCAACAACGTCAGCTGGCCAACAACGTCAGCTGGCCCTCAACGTCAGCTGGCCCACAACGTCAGCTGGCCAACAACGTCAGCTGGCCAACAACGTCAGCTGGCCCTCAACGTCAGCTGGCCCTCAACGTCAGCTGGCCCACAACGTCAACTGGCCAACAACGTCAGCTGGCCAACAACGTCAGCTGGCCCTCAACGTCAGCTGGCCCTCAACGTCAGCTCACCAACAACGTCAGCTGGCCCACAACGTCAGCTGGCCCACAACGTCAGCTGGCCCACAACGTCAGCTGGCCCTCAACGTCAGCTGGCCCACAACGTCAGCTGGCCCTCAACGTCAGCTGGCCCTCAACGTCAGCTGGCCCTCAACGTCAGCTGGCCCTCAACGTCAGCTGGCCCACAACGTCAGCTGGCCCTCAACGTCAGCTGGCCCTCAACGTCAGCTGGCCCTCAACGTCAGCTGGCCCTCAACGTCAGCTGGCCCTCAACGTCAGCTGGCCCACAACGTCAGCTGGCCCACAACGTCAGCTCACCAACGTCAGCTGGCCCTCAACGTCAGCTGGCCCACAACGTCAGCTGGCCCTCAACGTCAGCTGGCCCACAACGTCAGGTGGCCCTCAACGTCAGCTGGCCCACAACGTCAGCTGGCCCACAACGTCAGCTCACCAACAACGTCAGCTGGCCCTCAACGTCAGCTGACCCACAACGTCAGCTCACCAACAACGTCAGCTGGCCCACAACGTCAGCTCACCAACAACGTCAGCTGGCCCACAACGTCAGCTCACCAACAACGTCAGCTGGCCAACAACGTCAGCTGGCCCACAACGTCAGCTGGCCCACAACGTCAGCTGGCGCACAACGTCAGCTGGCCCACAACGTCAGCTGGCCCACAACGTCAGCTCACCAACGTCAGCTGGCCCTCAACGTCAGCTGGCCCTCAACGTCAGCTGGCCCTCAACGTCAGCTGGCCCTCAACGTCAGCTGACCCACAACGTCAGCTGACCCACAACGTCAGCTGGCCCACAACGTCAGCTCACCAACGTCAGCTGGCCCACAACGTCAGCTCACCAACAACGTCAGCTGACCCACAACGTCAGCTCACCAACAACGTCAGCTCACCAACAACGTCAGCTGACCCACAACGTCAGCTGGCCCACAACGTCAGCTGGCCCACAACGTCAGCTCACCAACGTCAGCTGGCCCACAACGTCAGCTGGCCCACAACGTCAGCTGGCCCACAACGTCAGCTCACCAACAACGTCAGCTGGCCCTCAACATCAGCTGGCCCACAACGTCAGCTCACCAACAACGTCAGCTGGCCCTCAACATCAGCTGGCCCACAACGTCAGCTGGCCTCAACGTCAGGTGGCCCACAACGTCAGCTGGCCCACAACGTCAGCTCACCAACTACGTCAGCTGGCCCTCAACATCAGCTGGCCCACAACGTCAGCTCACCAACAACGTCAGCTGGCCCTCAACATCAGCTGGCCCACAACGTCAGCTGGCCTCAACGTCAGGTGGCCCACAACGTCAGCTGGCCCACAACGTCAGCTCACCAACAACGTCAGCTGGCCCTCAACATCAGCTGGCCCACAACGTCAGCTGGCCTCAACGTCAGGTGGCCCACAACGTCAGCTGGCCTCAACGTCAGGTGGCCCACAACGTCAGGTGACCAACAACGTCAGCTGGCCTCAACGTCAGGTGGCCCACAACGTCAGCTGGCCTCAACGTCAGGTGGCCCACAACGTCAGCTGGCCTCAACGTCAGCTGGCCCACAACGTCAGCTGACCAACAACGTCAGCTGGCCTCAACGTCAGGTGGCCCACAACGTCAGCTCACCAACAACGTCAGCACACCATCAACGTCAGCTGGCCCACAACGTCAGCTGGCCTCAACGTCAGGTGGCCCACAACGTCAGCTGGCCCACAACGTCAGCTCACCAACTACGTCAGCTGGCCCTCAACATCAGCTGGCCCACAACGTCAGCTCACCAACAACGTCAGCTGGCCCTCAACATCAGCTGGCCCACAACGTCAGCTGGCCTCAACGTCAGGTGGCCCACAACGTCAGCTGGCCCACAACGTCAGCTCACCAACAACGTCAGCTGGCCCTCAACATCAGCTGGCCCACAACGTCAGCTGGCCTCAACGTCAGGTGGCCCACAACGTCAGCTGGCCTCAACGTCAGGTGGCCCACAACGTCAGGTGACCAACAACGTCAGCTGGCCTCAACGTCAGGTGGCCCACAACGTCAGCTGGCCTCAACGTCAGGTGGCCCACAACGTCAGCTGGCCTCAACGTCAGCTGGCCCACAACGTCAGCTGACCAACAACGTCAGCTGGCCTCAACGTCAGGTGGCCCACAACGTCAGCTCACCAACAACGTCAGCACACCATCAACGTCAGCTGGCCCACAACGTCAGCTGGCCTCAACGTCAGGTGGCCCACAACGTCAGCTGGCCCACAACGTCAGCTCACCAACTACGTCAGCTGGCCCTCAACATCAGCTGGCCCACAACGTCAGCTCACCAACAACGTCAGCTGGCCCTCAACATCAGCTGGCCCACAACGTCAGCTGGCCTCAACGTCAGGTGGCCCACAACGTCAGCTGGCCCACAACGTCAGCTCACCAACAACGTCAGCTGGCCCTCAACATCAGCTGGCCCACAACGTCAGCTGGCCTCAACGTCAGGTGGCCCACAACGTCAGCTGGCCTCAACGTCAGGTGGCCCACAACGTCAGGTGACCAACAACGTCAGCTGGCCTCAACGTCAGGTGGCCCACAACGTCAGCTGGCCTCAACGTCAGGTGGCCCACAACGTCAGCTGGCCTCAACGTCAGCTGGCCCACAACGTCAGCTGACCAACAACGTCAGCTGGCCTCAACGTCAGGTGGCCCACAACGTCAGCTCACCAACAACGTCAGCACACCATCAACGTCAGCTGGCCCACAACGTCAGCTGGCCTCAACGTCAGGTGGCCCACAACGTCAGCTGGCCACAACGTCAGCTGGCCCACAACGTCAGCTGGCCTCAACGTCAGGTGGCCCACAACGTCAGCTCACCAACAACGTCAGCACACCATCAACGTCAGCTGGCCCACAACGTCAGCTGGCCTCAACGTCAGGTGGCCCACAACGTCAGCTGGCCACAACGTCAGCTGGCCCACAACGTCAGCTCACCAACAACGTCAGCACACCATCAACGTCAGCTGGCCTCAACGTCTTCATGAACCACTCAACAAGGTGTCAGTGTTGACATATCAATTACTGTGTGTGTGGCCGAGGCGTCGACCCCGGGGCAGTATGAGGACCTGTCACTACCAGTGTTCTCATACCTGCCATACCTGACTGGTCGGCGGGCCAGGTGTTGAGTCAGTGTTTATATGCAGTGTTGAGGCGGGTGTCCCACTCAGTGTGGCTGCCAAGTCTGCAAGGTCAAGCCTCTCGACACAGTCTTAACTTGTTCGCGTTCCTCTTTATTGTCCACTGTATTGTGTTGTATCGACTACTGGGTACTGTATTGGGTACTGTATCGGGTACTGGGTACTGTATTGGGTACTGGGTACTGTATCGGGTACTGGGTACTGTATCGGGTACTGGCTAGTGTATCGGGTACTGGGTATTGTATTGGGTACTGGGTATTGTATCGGGTACTGTATCGGGTACTGGCTAGTGTATCGGGTACTGGGTATTGTATTGGGTACTGGGTATTGTATCGGGTACTGTATCGGGTACTGGCTAGTGTATCGGGTACTGGGTACTGTATTGGGTACTGTATCGGGTACTGGCTAGTGTATCGGGTACAGGGTACTGTATTGGGTACTGTATCGGGTACTGGCTAGTGTATCGGGTACTGGGTACTGTATCAAGAACTGGGTACTGTATTTGGTGCAGGGTATTGTATCGGCTACTGGGTATTGTATCGGATACTGGCTAGTGTATCGGATACTGGGTACTGTATCAAGTACTGGGTACTGTATTTGGTGCTGGGTATTGTATCGGGTACTGGGTATTGTATCGGGTACTGGCTAGTGTATCGGGTACTAGGTACTGTATCGGGTACTGGGTATTGTATCGGGTACTGGGTATTGTATCGGGTACTGGGTATTGTATCGGGTACTGGCTAGTGAATCGGGTACTGGGTATTGTATCGGGTACTGGGTATTGTATCGGGTACTGGGTATTGTATCGGGTACTGGCTAGTGTATCGGGTACTAGGTACTGTATCGGGTACTGGGTATTGTATCGGGTACTGGCTAGTGTATCGGGTACTGGGTATTGTATCGGGTACTGGGTATTGTATCGGGTACTGGATAGTGTATCGGGTACTGGGTATTGTATCGGGTACTGGGTATTGTATCGGGTACTGGCTAGTGTATCGGGTACTGGGTACTGTACCAGGTACTGGGTACTGTATTGGGTACTGGGTACTGTATCGGGTACTGGGTAGTTTATCGCGTACTTGGCAATGCCAGCTGTCTTGACAGTGTTTTGAGTACTGTGCAGTATGTGTCAGGTACTGTGCAGTATGTGTCAGGTACTGTGCAGTATGTGTCAGGTACTGTGCTGTATGGGTCAGGTACTGTGCAGTATGTGTCAGGTACTGTGCTGTATGTGTCAGTTACTGTGCAGTATGCGTCAGGTACTGTGCAGTATGTGTCAGGTACTGTGCAGTATGTGTCAGGTACTGTGCAGTATGTGTCAGGTACTGTGCAGTATGTGTCAGGTACTGTGCAGTATGTGTCAGGTACTGTGCTGTATGGGTCAGGTACTGTGCAGTATGTGTCAGGTACTGTGCTGTATGTGTCAGTTACTGTGCAGTATGCGTCAGGTACTGTGCAGTATGTGTCAGGTACTGTGCAGTATGTGTCAGGTACTGTGCTGTATGTGTCAGGTACTGAGCTGTATGTGTCAGGCACTGTGCAGTATGTGTCAGGTACTGTGCAGTATGTGTCAGGTACTGTGCAGTATGTGTCAGGTACTGTGCAGTATGTGTCAGGTACTGTGCAGTATGTGTCAGGTACTGTGCAGTATGTGTCAGGTACTGTGCAGTATGTGTCAGGTACTGTGCAGTATGTGTCAGGTACTGTGCAGTATGTGTCAGGTACTGTGCAGTATGTGTCAGGTACTGTGCAGTATGTGTCAGGTACTGTGCAGTATGTGTCAGGTACTGTGCTGTATGTGTCAGGTACTGTGCTGTATGTGTCAGGTACTGTGCAGTATGTGTCAGGTACTGTGCAGTATGTGTCAGGTACTGTGCAGTATGTGTCAGGTACTGTGCAGTATGTGTCAGGTACTGTGCTGTATGTGTCAGGTACTGTGCTGTATGTGTCAGGTACTGTGCTGTATGTGTCAGGTACTGTGCAGTATGTGTCAGGTACTGTGCAGTATGTGTCAGGTACTGTGCTGTATGTGTCAGGTACTGTGCAGTATGTGTCAGGTACTGTGCTGTATGTGTCAGGTACTGTGCAGTATGTGTCAGGTACTGTGCTGTATGTGTCAGTTACTGTGCAGTATGTGTCAGGTACTGTGCAGTATGTGTCAGGTACTGTGCAGTATGTGTCAGGTACTGTGCTGTATGTGTCAGGTACTGAGCTGTATGTGTCAGGCACTGTGCAGTATGTGTCAGGTACTGTGCAGTATGTGTCAGGTACTGTGCAGTATGTGTCAGGTACTGTGCAGTATGTGTCAGGTACTGTGCAGTATGTGTCAGGTACTGTGCAGTATGTGTCAGGTACTGTGCAGTATGTGTCAGGTACTGTGCTGTATGTGTCAGGTACTGTGCAGTATATGTCAGGTACTGTGCAGTATGTGTCAGGTACTGTGCAGTATGTGTCAGGTACTGTGCAGTATGTGTCAGGTACTGTGCAGTATGTGTCAGGTACTGTGCTGTATGTGTCAGGTACTGTGCTGTATGTGTCAGGTACTGTGCAGTATGTGTCAGGTACTGTGCAGTATGTGTCAGGTACTGTGCAGTATGTGTCAGGTACTGTGCAGTATGTGTCAGGTACTGTGCAGTATGTGTCAGGTACTGTGCAGTATGTGTCAGGTACTGTGCAGTATGTGTCAGGTACTGTGCAGTATGTGTCAGGTACTGTGCAGTATGTGTCAGGTACTGTGCTGTATGTGTCAGGTACTGTGCAGTATGTGTCAGGTACTGTGCAGTATGTGTCAGGTACTGTGCAGTATGTGTCAGGTACTGTGCTGTATGTGTCAGGTACTGTGCTGTATGTGTCAGGTACTGTGCAGTATGTGTCAGGTACTGTGCAGTATGTGTCAGGTACTGTGCAGTATGTGTCAGGTACTGTGCAGTATGTGTCAGGTACTGTGCAGTATGTGTCAGGTACTGTGCTGTATGTGTCAGGTACTGTGCAGTATGTGTCAGGTACTGTGCTGTATGTGTCAGGTACTGTGCAGTATGTGTCAGGTACTGTGCTGTATGTGTCAGGTACTGTGCTGTATGTGTCAGGTACTGTGCTGTATGTGTCAGGTACTGTGCAGTATGTGTCAGGTACTGTGCAGTATGTGTCAGGTACTGTGCAGTATGTGTCAGGTACTGTGCAGTATGTGTCAGGTACTGTGCTGTATGTGTCAGGTACTGTGCTGTATGTGTCAGGTACTGTGCAGTATGTGTCAGGTACTGTGCTGTATGTGTCAGGTACTGTGCAGTATGTGTCAGGTACTGTGCAGTATGTGTCAGGTACTGTGCTGTATGTGTCAGGTACTGTGCTGTATGTGTCAGGTACTGTGCAGTATGTGTCAGGTACTGTGCAGTATGTGTCAGGTACTGTGCAGTATGTGTCAGGTACTGTGCAGTATGTGTCAGGTACTGTGCAGTATGTGTCAGGTACTGTGCATGTATGTGTCAGGTACTGTGCTGTATGTGTCAGGTACTGTGCAGTATGTGTCAGGTACTGTGCTGTATGTGTCAGGTACTGTGCAGTATGTGTCAGGTACTGTGCAGTATGTGTCAGGTACTGTGCTGTATGTGTCAGGTACTGTGCATGTATGTGTCAGGTACTGTGCAGTATGTGTCAGGTACTGTGCTGTATGTGTCAGGTACTGTGCTGTATGTGTCAGGTACTGTGCTGTATGTGTCAGGTACTGTGCAGTATGTGTCAGGTACTGTGCAGTATGTGTCAGGTACTGTGCAGTATGTGTCAGGTACTGTGCAGTATGTGTCAGGTACTGTGCTGTATGTGTCAGGTACTGTGCAGTATGTGTCAGGTACTGTGCTGTATGTGTCAGGTACTGTGCTGTATGTGTCAGGTACTGTGCTGTATGTGTCAGGTACTGTGCAGTATGTGTCAGGTACTGTGCAGTATGTGTCAGGTACTGTGCAGTATGTGTCAGGTACTGTGCAGTATGTGTCAGGTACTGTGCTGTATGTGTCAGGTACTGTGCTGTATGTGTCAGGTACTGTGCAGTATGTGTCAGGTACTGTGCTGTATGTGTCAGGTACTGTGCAGTATGTGTCAGGTACTGTGCAGTATGTGTCAGGTACTGTGCTGTATGTGTCAGGTACTGTGCTGTATGTGTCAGGTACTGTGCAGTATGTGTCAGGTACTGTGCAGTATGTGTCAGGTACTGTGCAGTATGTGTCAGGTACTGTGCAGTATGTGTCAGGTACTGTGCAGTATGTGTCAGGTACTGTGCTGTATGTGTCAGGTACTGTGCTGTATGTGTCAGGTACTGTGCAGTATGTGTCAGGTACTGTGCTGTATGTGTCAGGTACTGTGCAGTATGTGTCAGGTACTGTGCAGTATGTGTCAGGTACTGTGCTGTATGTGTCAGGTACTGTGCTGTATGTGTCAGGTACTGTGCAGTATGTGTCAGGTACTGTGCTGTATGTGTCAGGTACTGTGCTGTATGTGTCAGGTACTGTGCTGTATGTGTCAGGTACTGTGCAGTATGTGTCAGGTACTGTGCAGTATGTGTCAGGTACTGTGCAGTATGTGTCAGGTACTGTGCAGTATGTGTCAGGTACTGTGCTGTATGTGTCAGGTACTGTGCAGTATGTGTCAGGTACTGTGCAGTATGTGTCAGGTACTGTGCTGTATGTGTCAGGTACTGTGCAGTATGTGTCAGGTACTGTGCTGTATGTGTCAGGTACTGTGTTGTATGTGTCAGGTACTGTGCAGTATGTGTCAGGTACTGTGCAGTATGTGTCAGGTACTGTGCAGTATGTGTCAGGTACTGTGCTGTATGTGTCAGGTACTGTGCTGTATGTGTCAGGTACTGTGCTGTATGTGTCAGGTACTGTGCAGTATGTGTCAGGTACTGTGCTGTATGTGTCAGGTACTGTGCAGTATGTGTCAGGTACTGTGCAGTATGTGTCAGGTACTGTGCTGTATGTGTCAGGTACTGTGCAGTATGTGTCAGGTACTGTGCTGTATGTGTCAGGTACTGTGCTGTATGTGTCAGGTACTGTGCAGTATGTGTCAGGTACTGTGCAGTATGTGTCAGGTACTGTGCAGTATGTGTCAGGTACTGTGCTGTATGTGTCAGGTACTGTGCTGTATGTGTCAGGTACTGTGCTGTATGTGTCAGGTACTGTGCAGTATGTGTCAGGTACTGTGCTGTATGTGTCAGGTACTGTGCAGTATGTGTCAGGTACTGTGCAGTATGTGTCAGGTACTGTGCTGTATGTGTCAGATACTGTGCAGTATGTGTCAGGTACTGTGCTGTATGTATTTATTACTGAAGTTGAATTTGCTGAAATCTCCTCCACCGGGAATCTGGACTGGTTTTGAAGGTCTACTCCCCATGGTTGTCATAACTTCAATTAAGTTGTGATCTGAGTAACAGGTATTTGTAATCATTATGTTCCTGATCAATTCATCATTATTAGTGAAAATGAGGTCCAGCGTGTTCTCCTTCCTAGTTGGTTCTACTATTTGCTGGTTTAAGGCAAACCTATCGCACATCCGTAGCAGGTCATTTGCATGTGCCTGTTCATTTAGGCTACTTCCTGGTATTCTTTCTGATATTACTGTATTAGCCAGGTGCTTCCATTTCAGGTGCCGTAGGTTGAAGTCCCCAAGCAGGATGATGTTCGGGGCTGGATTTGTGAGGTTTTCCAAGCAGTGTTCTATTTTCATTAGTTGGTCTTTAAACTGCTGAGGGTTTGCCTACGGCGACTTATATACAAGGACAATAACTACATTTTGGATCACTATTTTGATTATCAGCACTTCTACCATATCATTTGAGGTGTTTAGCAGCCCATTACAGATGAGCGTGTCTTTGATGTAGAGGCTGACCCTACCCTGAAGCGTGTGATGTAGAGGCTGACCCCACCCTGTAGCGTGTGATGTCGAGGCTGACCCCACCCTGAAGCGTGCGATGTAGAGGCTGACCCCACCCTGTAGCGTGTGATGTAGAGGCTGACCCCACCCTGTAGCGTGTGATGTAGAGGCTGACCCCACCCTGTAGCGTGTGATGTAGAGGCTGACCCCACCCTGTAGCGTGTGATGTAGAGGCTGACCCCACCCTGTAGCGTGTGATGTAGAGGCTGACCCCACCCTGTAGCGTGTGATGTAGAGGCTGACCCCACCCTGTAGCGTGTGATGTAGAGGCTGACCCCGCCCTGTAGCGTGTGATGTAGAGGCTGACCCCACCCTGTAGCGTGTGATGTAGAGGCTGACCCCACCCTGTAGCGTGTGATGTAGAGGCTGACCCCACCCTGTAGCGTGTGATGTAGAGGCTGACCCCACCCTGAAGCCTGTGTTTCCTGTCACATCTGAAAAGATTGTACTCTGAGATCCATATTTCACCATCATGGTAGTCCTTGGTGTGGGTTTCCGTTAGGGCTGCAAACACTGCATTTGCCTCATGTAAGAGGCCATCTATGAATTGCACTTTGTTAGATTTGCGTGTTTTTATACCCTGAATGTTGGCAAATAAAAATGATGTTATGTTTGTGGAAGTGGTGGATGCCTTACTTGGTGTTAATATCTGAGGCTCTGGTAAGGAGGCCACTGTGTTTGCGTCCTCTCCAGCATCTGACCGAGTTGGTGGTAGAGTCTGGTCATTTTTAGCCATTCTTCTCCTCCTCCTCTTGCTATAAAATCATCCTAGTAAGTAGTGTTGTGACTGCTTTCCTCGAGGCGGTTTGTTGGTCTTATTCGCCTGGTGCCTCTTATATGGAAAGCTGGACATTCCATATTGAAGCATTCTTTTCTATCTAAGGAGTTCTTGCAAGTTCTGGGTGAAAAAAATCACAGCTTCCGGTGCATTTCCCTGTACTAAGGAGGATTTTGCACTTTCTAGGGTGAGCGTACTTACATATTCCATTTGTTCTTCCCGATACCCCGTGCTTACAGGCAGCCCATTTATAATAACGACAGGTTTCGGGCCCTTGTTTTGTTTGTTTCCCTTTGTCAGAGGACAACAACTGTTGTGGCGCCGCCCCAGACACAGCACCCTGCCGGGGCACCGCCCCAGACACAGCACCCTGCCGGGGCACCGCCCCAGACACAGCACCCTGCCGGGGCACCGCCCCAGACACAGCACCCTGCCGGGGCACCGCCCCAGACACAGCACCCTGCCGGGGCACCGCCCCAGACACAGCACCCTGCCGGGGCACCGCCCCCGACACAGCATCCTGCCGGGGCACCGCGCTCGTGCTGTAGCGACATGGAAACTGCGCTCTGCGCTTCATCTGATTGTACCTGATTGTCATAGACAATTTGTTTGGACAGTAACTATTTTTCCTAGGTGTTGTGTAATGATGTACACAGTGGATCACAGAGACCTGTTTCCTTGGCTTTCCTCAATGTTTCCTCTCCCTCCTGTATCCCCCTTTCCTCTCCGCTTCCTCCTTCTCCTCCTCCTCCTCTTCTCTCATGTCTTCCCCTACCGTCCCAAGTCTTCTAATACTGACACAAGAGATAAAAGATGAGAGTAAAGGAAGGTCCAATAAGCCGTGAGCGCCGGGCCTAACTGCTTCAAACTATGAGAGGAAAATGTTATAGTGAGCAACAAAGGTGGTAATTGGTGTATTGGGGAGTGTTAAGCTAACCTGCCCCAGCTGGGGCTCTCACACGCTCCTGGTGTAGTGTTAAGCTAACCTGCCCCAGCTGGGGCTCTCACACGCTCCTGGTGTAGTGTTAAGCTAACCTGCCCCAGCTGGGGCTCTCACACGCTCCTGGTGTAGTGTTAAGCTAACCTGCCCCAGCTGGGGCTCTCACACGCTCCTGGTGTAGTGTTAAGCTAACCTGCCCCAGCTGGGGCTCTCACACGCCCCTGGTGTAGTGTACGGCTGGCTGTCTCTCTCTCCCTCTCTCTCTGTCTCTCTCTGTCTCTCTCTCTCTCTCTCTCTCTCTGTCTCTCTCTCCCTCTCTCTCTGTCTCTCTCTGTCTCTCTCTCTCTCTCTCTCTCTGTCTCTCTCTCCCTCCCTCTCTCTCTCTCTCTCTCTCTCTCTCTCTCTCTCTCTCTCTCTCTCTCTCTCTCTCTCTCTCTCTCTCTCTCTCTCTCTCTCTCTCTCTCTCTCTCTCTCTCTCTCTCTCTCTCTCTCAATCTCTCTCTCTCAATCTCTCTCTCTCTCTCTCTCTCTCTCTCTCTCTCTCTCTCTCTCTCTCTCTCTCTCTCTCTCTCTCTCTCTCTCTCTCTCTCTCTCTCTCTCTCTCTCTCTCTCTCTCTCTCTGTCTCTCTCTGTCTCTCTCTGTCTCTCTCTCTCTCTCTCTCTCTCTCTCTCTCTCTCTCTCTCTCTCTCTCTCTCTCTCTCTCTCTCTCTCTCTCTCTCTCTCTCTCTGTCTCTGTCTCTCTCTGTATCTCTCTCTCTCTCTCTCTCTCTCTCTCTCTCTCTCTCTCTCTCTCTCTCTCTCTCTCTCTCTCTCTCTCTCTCTCTCTCTCTCTCTCTCTCTCTCTCTGCCTCTGTCTCTGTCTCTGTCTCTGTCTCTGTCTCTGTCTCTCTCTCTCTCTCTCTCTCTCTCTCTCTCTCTCTCTCTCTCTCTCTCTCTCTCTCTCTCTCTCTCTCTCTCTCTCTCTCTCTCTCTCTCTCTCTCTCTCTCTGTCTCTCTCTCTCTCTGTCTCTGTCTCTCTCTCTCTCTCTCTCTCTCTCTCTCTCTCTCTCTCTCTCTCTCTCTCTCTCTCTCTCTCTCTCTCTCTCTCTCTCTCTCTCTCTCTCTCTCTGTCTCTCTCTCTCTCTCTCTCTCTCTCTCTCTCTCTCTCTCTCTCTGTCTCTCTGTCTCTCTCTCTGTCTCTGTCTCTGTCTCTCTCTCTCTCTCTCTCTCTCTCTCTCTCTCTCTCTCTGTCTCTGTCTCTGTCTCTCTCTGTATCTCTCTCTCTCTCTCTCTCTCTCTCTCTCTCTCTCTCTCTCTCTCTCTGTCTCTCTGTCTCTGTCTCTGTCTCTGTCTCTGTCTCTCTCTCTCTCTCTCTCTCTCTCTCTCTCTCTGTCTCTGTCTCTGTCTCTCTCTGTATCTCTCTCTCTCTCTCTCTCTCTCTCTCTCTCTCTCTCTCTCTCTCTCTCTCTCTCTCTCTCTCTCTCTCTCTCTCTCTCTCTCTCTCTCTCTCTCTCTCTGTCTCTCTCTCTCTGTGTCTCTCTCTGTATCTCTTTCTCTCTCTCTCTCTCTCTCTCTCTCTCTCTCTCTCTCTCTCTCTCTCTCTCTCTCTCTCTCTCTCTCTCTCTCTCTCTCTCTCTCTCTCTCTCTCTCTCTCTCTCTCTCTCTCCGTTAATGGAATCATATTTGCTTATGAGAGATTAACATACAGACAGACACAGACACAGAAAGACATACAGACAGACAGACAGACAGACAGACAGACAGACAGACAGACAGACAGACAGACAGACAGACAGACAGACAGACAGACAGACAGACACACAGACACACAGACAGACAGACAGACACACAGACAGACAGACAAAGTATCACCATGGATACTAACAGATGCAGCGCAGGCCCTCAGCGTGCCTCTGGCAATAATCTTTTATGAGTCACTAATGTCGAGAGAATTGCCCAGTTGCTGGAAGAAGGCAAATGTACCGATTTTCGAGTTAGGGATATGGAGGAGGCGCTTAACTACAGACACGTATCACTGATAAGCATCCCCTGTAAAATACTTGAAAAAATAATCAGGCTAAGTCTTGTTGCACACCTAGAGAACATTGGGTTTGTAAACAAACATTAACATGGGTTCTAGAAAAGGAAATCTTGCCTAACAAATCTTTTAGAATTCTATGATTAAATAACGAGGATAAGGCGGAACAGAGAAGGCTGGGCAGACTACATATTTCAGGACTGCCAAAAAGCCTTTGATACGGTACCGCACATAAGACTGCTATTCAAACTTGAGAGGCAGGCAGGAGTAAGCGGAAAGGCCCTAGTATGGGGTAAGGAACTACCTAACAGGAAGGAGCCAGAGAGTAACAAAAAGGGGCGAGTAGTCGGACTGGCGAACAGTAACGAGTGGAGTACCTCAATGATCGGTTCTAGGACCAATTCTATTTCTAATATACGTTAATGACATGTTTACATGAGTAGAATCCTACATGTCGATGTTCGGGGATGACGCAAAATTAATGAGAAGAGTTGTGACAGATGAAGATTGTTGGATCCTCCAAGAGGACTTGAACAGGTTACAAAGATGGTCAGAGAAATGGCTACCAGAGTTCAACACGAGTATATGTAAAGTTTGGAAATGGGATCAGGTGATAGGCGACCAAAGGGGCAGTTCACAATGAAGGGGAACTGCCTACCTGTAACGATTCGAGAAAGAGACCTGGGAGTGGACGTAACACCTAATCTATCTCCTGAGGCACATGTATAACTCCTGAGGCACATATAAATAGAATAACGACAGCATCGTACTCTACACTGGCAAAAGTTAGAACATCATTCAGAAACCTAAGTAAGGAGGCTTTTAGGGCGCTTTACACTGCCTACGTGAGACCAGTCTTAGAGTATGCCACGCCATCAAGGAGTCCCCACCTGAAGAAACACTTAAAGAAACTGGAAAAGGTTCAGAAGTTTGCGACGAGGCTTGTCCCAGAGTTACGAAAAATGGGAAATGAAGAGCACCTGAAAACTTAACCTTACGACACTAGAAAAAAAGAAGGGAGAGGGGGGACATGATAGTAACGTTTAAAATACTCAGAGGAATTGACAGAGTGGAAATGGACGGAATGTTCACACGGAATACTAACAGAACGAGGAGACATGGGTGGAAGCTGGAAACTCAGATGAGTCACAGAGATGTTAGGAAGTTTTCTTTTAGCGTGAGAGTAGTGGGAAAATGGAATGCACTTAAGGAGAAGGTTGTGGAAGCAAATTCTCTTCATAATCTTAAAACTAGATATGATAGGGAAATGGGATAGGAGTCCTTGCTGTAAACAACCGATGGCTAAAAACTCGGGATCCAAGAGTGAATGCTCGATCCTGCAGGCAGACAGACAGATATGAGACAGACAGACACACACACACACAGACAGACAGACATACAGACGGGTAATGGTGGCAAAGCGGACCATTCCTACTCCCCCCCCCCCTCCTGGGCTCGCCTGACCTAATTATTCCTGATGAAACGACCAGGTAGACGGACACAACACGCACACTCAACCGTCCACACACACGCACACTCAACCGTCCACACGCACACTCAACCGTCCACACGCACACTCAACCGTACACACGCACACTCAACCGTCCACACGCACACTCAACCAACCACACGCACACTCAACCGTCCACACGCACCCTCAACCGTCCACACGCACACTCAACCGTCCACCCGCACACTCAACCGTCCACACGCACACTCAACCAACCACACGCACACTCAACCGTCCACACACACACTCAACCGTCCACACACACACTCAACCGTCCACCCGCACACTCAACCGTCCACACGCACACTCAACCGTCCACCCGCACACTCAACCAACCACACGCACACTCAACCGTCCACACGCACACTCAACCGTCCACACACACACTCAACCGTCCACACACACACTCAACCGTCCACACGCACCCTCAACCGTCCACACACACACTCAACCGTCCACACGCACACTCAACCGTCCACACGCACACTCAACCGTCCACACGCACACTCAACCGTCCACACGCACACTCAACCGTCCACACGCACACTCAACCGTCCACACGCACACTCAACCGTCCACACGCACACTCAACCGTCCACACGCACACTCAACCAACCACACGCACACTCAACCGTCCACACGCACACTCAACCGTCCACACGCACACTCAACCGTCCACACGCACACTCAACCGTCCACACGCACACTCAACCGTCCACACGCACACTCAACCGTCCACACGCACACTCAACCGTCCACACGCACACTCAACCGTCCACACGCACACTCAACCGTCCACACGCACACTCAACCGTCCACACGCACACTCAACCGTCCACACGCACACTCAACCGTCCACACGCACACTCAACCAACCACACGCACACTCAACCGTCCACACGCACACTCAACCAACCACACGCACACTCAACCGTCCACACACACACTCAACCGTCCACACGCACACTCAACCGTCCACACGCACACTCAACCGTCCACACGCACACTCAACCGTCCACACGCACACTCAACCGTCCACACGCACACTCAACCAACCACACGCACACTCAACCGTCCACACGCACACTCAACCGTCCACACGCACACTCAACCAACCACACGCACACTCAACCGTCCACACACACACACACTCAACCGTCCACACGCACACTCAACCAACCACACGCACACTCAACCGTCCACACACACACTCAACCGTCCACACACACACACACTCAACCGTCCACACGCACACTCAACCGTCCACACGCACACTCAACCGTCCACACACACACACTCAACCGTCCACACACACACACACTCAACCGTCCACACGCACACTCAACCGTCCACACACACACACACTCAACCGTCCACACGCACACTCAACCGTCCACACACACACTCAACCGTCCACACACACACACACTCAACCGTCCACCCGCACACTCAACCGTCCACACACACACTCAACCGTCCACACACACACACACTCAACCGTCCACACACACACTCAACCGTCCACACACACACTCAACCGTCCACACGCACACTCAACCGTCCACACGCACACTCAACCGTCCACACGCACACTCAACCGTCCACACGCACACTCAACCGTCCACACACACACTCAACCGTCCACACACACACTCAACCGTCCACACACACACTCAACCGTCCACACACACACACACTCAACCGTCCACACACACACTCAACCGTCCACACACACACTCAACCGTCCACACGCACACTCAACCGTCCACACGCACACTCAACCGTCCACACGCACACTCAACCGTCCACACACACACTCAACCGTCCACACGCACACTCAACCGTCCACACGCACACTCAACCGTCCACACGCACACTCAACCGTCCACACACACACTCAACCGTCCACACGCACACTCAACCGTCCACACACACACTCAACCGTCCACACGCACACTCAACCGTCCACACGCACACTCAACCGTCCACACGCACACTCAACCGTCTACACGCACACTCAACCGTCCACACGCAGACTCAACCGTCCACACACACACTCAACCGTCCACACGCACACTCAACCGTCCACACACACACTCAACCGTCCACACACTCAACCGTCCACAAGCACTCAACCGTCCACAAGCACTCAACCGTCCACACGCACACTCAACCGTCCACACACACACTCAACCGTCCACACGCACACTCAACCGTCCACACGCACACTCAACCGTCCACACGCACACTCAACCGTCCACACACACACACTCAACCGTCCACACACACACACACTCAACCGTCCACACGCACACTCAACCGTCCACACACACACACACTCAACCGTCCACACGCACACTCAACCGTCCACACACACACTCAACCGTCCACACACACACACACTCAACCGTCCACACACACACTCAACCGTCCACACACACACTCAACCGTCCACACGCACACTCAACCGTCCACACGCACACTCAACCGTCCACACGCACACTCAACCGTCCACACGCACACTCAACCGTCCACACACACACTCAACCGTCCACACACACACTCAACCGTCCACACACACACTCAACCGTCCACACACACACACACTCAACCGTCCACACACACACTCAACCGTCCACACACACACTCAACCGTCCACACGCACACTCAACCGTCCACACGCACACTCAACCGTCCACACGCACACTCAACCGTCCACACACACACACACTCAACCGTCCACACACACACTCAACCGTCCACACACACACTCAACCGTCCACACGCACACTCAACCGTCCACACGCACACTCAACCGTCCACACGCACACTCAACCGTCCACACGCACACTCAACCGTCCACACACACACTCAACCGTCCACACACACACTCAACCGTCCACACACACACTCAACCGTCCACACACACACACACTCAACCGTCCACACACACACTCAACCGTCCACACACACACTCAACCGTCCACACGCACACTCAACCGTCCACACGCACACTCAACCGTCCACACGCACACTCAACCGTCCACACACACACTCAACCGTCCACACGCACACTCAACCGTCCACACGCACACTCAACCGTCCACACGCACACTCAACCGTCCACACACACACTCAACCGTCCACACGCACACTCAACCGTCCACACACACACTCAACCGTCCACACGCACACTCAACCGTCCACACGCACACTCAACCGTCCACACGCACACTCAACCGTCTACACGCACACTCAACCGTCCACACGCACACTCAACCGTCCACACACACACTCAACCGTCCACACGCACACTCAACCGTCCACACACACACTCAACCGTCCACACACTCAACCGTCCACAAGCACTCAACCGTCCACAAGCACTCAACCGTCCACACGCACACTCAACCGTCCACACGCTCACTCAACGCACACTCAACCGTCCACACGCTCACTCAACGCACACTCAACCGTCCACACACACTCAACCGTCCACACGCTCATTCAACCGTCCACACGCTCACTCAACGCACACTCAACCGTCCACACGCTCACTCAACGCACACTCAACCGTCCACACACACTCAACCGTCCACACGCTCATTCAACCGTCCACACGCTCACTCAACGCACACTCAACCGTCCACACGCTCACTCAACGCACACTCAACCGTCCACACACACTCAACCGTCCACACGCTCATTCAACCGTCCACACGCTCACTCAACGCACACTCAACCGTCCACACGCTCACTCAACGCACACTCAACCGTCCACACACACTCAACCGTCCACACGCTCATTCAACCGTCCACACACACTCAACCGTTCACACGCACAATCGAACTGTACTCTAAAAGAATGGAAGCGGCTGGCGAAGTGACGCACTGTCCCGTTTTCTGTTCTGGGTTCTCTGGTAGGTTAGGAGAAGACACTTTACATTGACCGTTTTCTTGTCTTTGGGAAACCTTAGGAGGACGGACAGGATAGTTAGTCATACAGGGCCATGTGTGTGGTCAGTAGTGTGCACTGGCAAGCTCTGACTGCAATATGAGGATATCCTCAAGAACACGAGAGGTAATAAAGTCATTACAAAGCTCCAGGTACCTCATGCCAGCGGGTCTGAATGGTCTAATAACTGGACATTGAGTGATGTAGTGTGGGAGATCATGCCCCAGTTCCTGCTCGCACAGTTTGTACCTGGAGTGCTTAGGATTGGGAGATCCGTCACCTGCAGCCACCTGCCACAGGTAACTGTAACCCAACCTGATCCTGGTACAGTCCGTCCCCCTATGATTTCCCAACGTCAAGAAAACGGTCAATGTAAAGTGCCCTCTCCTAACCTACCAGAGAACCCAAAACAGAAAACGGGACCATGCGTCACTTTCGCGAGCCGCTTCCATTTTCAAGTACGTCCTTATATGTTTGGCCTTATGTAGCGCATACGATCGAAATGCGACGTTGTGTGTAAGAGGAGAAGTTGTCCTGCGACCACTGTGTCGCACACTCTGGTCGACGGTTTGTGCTGCCCATAAACATAGGTTTCAGATCTGAACAAACCATAGCTTTTATACTGGTGCTTTCAGGTCGTCGAGTCAGTAATTTGTCACCTGTCCGACCAATAGATCACATAAGAGAGTGTCCGGAACAATATATATAGTCTTGACAACAGAGATAGGGATACTAAGGGATAATTCACCTCTATCTTTGTTACACGCTAATTTGCCTGCATTGCCTGTGTCAGGAATCTATGGAATGAAAACCATTGTATTATCTGGCAGAGCCTGGACAGGTGA
Source organism: Procambarus clarkii (assembly GCF_040958095.1). Taxonomy (NCBI): domain Eukaryota; kingdom Metazoa; phylum Arthropoda; class Malacostraca; order Decapoda; family Cambaridae; genus Procambarus; species Procambarus clarkii. Next base: position 12,305,185 of record NC_091227.1, on the reverse strand, counting down.
GGGCCAGGAGCTAATGCTCAACCCTGCCAAGACAATATGTAGATACACATATTTACACATAGTCCATAAACTGATAAGTGAGAGGTGAGCAGGCGCGGCACACGACGCCTCGCACCAGCCACTACAGTAAGGTAAGTCTCCCACATGTCTGACAATCAATGGTGTCGTTACGGATCTTCCAAGACCATCATCAAGTGGTGTAAAGAAAGAAGTGTAAATGTTTACAAGCACAAACAATGCTCTGTTAAGTCATGTTAGGGACTCTTAACCATCTTATAGATTGGTCTTGTTCTAAAGTAATCTTTCCTGCCTTTACCCTTCAAGAGGCCGTTTCGCCGACCCGGGCACCGTGAACATGAACCTTAGTCTCAACGTTGTTGCGCCTGACTCTTGTCTTCCTCGGTACATAGTTAATGCTTTAACTTTCTCAACAAACCTGATCTGACGTACCTACATTCCCTCTGGGCTCTCTCCTTCTCTTTCCCTTCTCTTCCTATCTCATTTTCCTCATTTTCATCTCTTTCTCTTCGCTACTCGGTCTTCTTTATTCTTATTAATTCCTCTAGTATATGGTATATAGCCCAAACGCTTAAAGGATAGCCTCACCAACTTTGTGGGGTCATTTGTGATTGTATGATGAATGTCACAGGGAGGTATTGGGTGAGCCCTCATGCCCTCCTTAGGGAGGATTGGCTCCTATTGCATCAACCGACCACTCGTGTGAAGTCTGAAATGCAGGTTTGGTTGTGTGTTGAGTGTTACACCTGACTTTTCTGATTAATTTTTTTTTGTAATTTTGCCCCGAGGGGCGAGTTTATTGGGCTGAAATAGTCCTAAAAGGCTGAAATAGGCTGAAATAGATGAGTGGTATGTCCACTCATCTTGTGAGTGGACACACCGCCATAGCAGCACGTACAACACTCCCCAATAGGAAGAAAACCCGCTGGGTTGTTCATCCTGTCACTTGTACCCAGACACAGCTGGGACTTGCTTAACTGTCTCAAGTGAACAGCTCCTCAAACAAGAAGATTAACATTTATCAACCCTTAAAAGCTTACGTTATCTTGCGGGTGCAAAATGGGGAAATCTTTTAAGAACAGTATCAATATTTGACAAAGAGTGTTTTCCTAACTCAAACAATGTGGGGTTTATTATTCTACACATACTTCTGATGTCTCTCAGGTGTTTTCCTCAGTTACCTTGTCACGGTGATGTTGCCTGACAATACCTCTAATTTGTAGTTGAGTCTTGGGTATGAAGTATTCAATATGGTCTCCTTCAGCGCCTTCAGCAGCCAGCACATCTGCTCGTTCATTCCCACATATTCCAACATGGGAGGGGATCCACAGAAACTTGATGACTCTTCCCTGATTGGTAAGTACTCTCACAGCTCTCTTAATTTCAGCGACTATTGCAAGATTTTCTGCCCGATTTTTACTTAGACTTTGCAGTGCTGCTTTTGAATAAGTGCAAATCACTGCACCATTAGTGTTCCGTTCAAGAAACCTTAACCCCATAACAATGGCAGTTATTTCTGCTTGCGTTGAAGAGGCATAGTTCTCAATACATGATTTTTCTTCATTTCTGCGTTGGAAAGTATTATCCTTGATTACCGTGTATGCTGCACCAGCCCTGCCATTGACAGGATTAGATGACCCGTCAGTGTAGATTTGATCTAGTTCATCTCCGGCTTCTTTATAAATTGCCTGGAGATACTTGTGCCTCATTTCTTGTGGTAATATGTTGGATTTTTTCATTGTCATTTCATTGATGATGATCTTGCACGAGTCATCCTCCCAAGGAGGTAACCTCTCTACAGGCAGGAGCTCACGGGCTTGCTCAAGCAGGTGAAGCTCTTCGAGGAAGTAGACTGCTCTGTGATGCCATTTTTTGCTTCTCCTGTTTCCCCCTGAAAGTAGCACAGAGCTCAGTTTTTTCTTAGCAATATCATTGTAATGGGGATCTCTGGCTATCCTAATTGCAAGCTTAGTATTCAGCTCCTTAATTCTGCTTTTAACATTGGGAAGGGACAACTCCTCTCGTAGATTAGACGTTTTGGCAGTCCTTGGAACTCCAAGAATGATTGTCATGGCTTCATTTTGAATGCTTTCAAGCATTTTCATATCGCTTTGGGAGTAGGTGCACAGAACTGGTGCGACATAGTCTATGACGGAGCGCACATAGGCTGTGTACATCATTTTAAGCACGGCAATAGAGGCTCCATGACCATTCCAGGTCATAGCTTTCAGTGCCCTGAGTCGACTTTTGCATGTTCCTATGAGTTGGTTGAGCTCCTCTTTCTTCCCCTTGTTAGAGCCGATAGTGACGCCAAGGTACCGATAGTGGTCAACCCATTCAAGTGTTACACCATTAATTTGTAGTTCTTCATTTTCTCTCCGCTTGTGATGGGAGTATGCCTTCGTCTTGTTTGTGGAGAGAGTGAAACCGAGTTCAATACATTTCCTTCCGAGGAGTTCAATGGACTGTTCAATTTTTCCCAAGGTGGGAGCTTGTATTAGGACATCATCTGCATATCCCACTTGTTGTGTTCCTTCCGGAAAATCAATATTAGCAATGGCGTTCATAAGTACATTGAATAGTGTGGGGCTTAAGACTCCTCCTTGGGGGATCCCGAGTTCCATATTCATTGTTCTGGAGACTGCTCCATTGAAGCAGACCTTGGCTTTCCTTCCTGTGAGGTAATCTTCAACCCATTTCATGAGTCTCCCCTTGACACCCATGCATGCAAGCTCGTCCAGGATCGCAATCCCCTGTGCTTTGTCGAAGGCTCCTTTGATGTCAACAAATACAGAGTACCTAGCCGTGTCATTAGCCAAGTAATTAACTATACAATTTGCTGTGCTCCGTCCTTTGAC